>NC_133338.1:52543524-52773524 GCF_030506205.2 Paramisgurnus dabryanus
TATACCTGAATAAATGCTCATATCTGCTGTGTTTATTCTGACCGAATTAAAATGTAAATGTTTTACCATAAATGCAGATAGATCTTGGCATTTTGTTGTAATGAGTTAAATTTTTTTTACCTGTGGTCCCAGAGAAGATTCTCAGTTTCCTGCAGACAATAATTATTGGGAAATGCAAACTATGAGCACCAACATATGTCAGTACCATTGTTTTGTCTCAAAGTGCACTTTGCACTGCACAAAACTTGTGTTTGAATCATGATTTAGTCAGTAGTAAATTCTTTAAATGGGTCAATGACGTGACGTGAATTATTTTGTGTCCGTATGGTTCAATGAAATGTAAAAGGGTTAAAATTTGAAAATAAATTTGCAGATTACTTGCATTCCTTCTCTTTTTTGAGGACCAAGTCTAAAATTTCTGGTTTTATTTAGTTTTGAAAGAATATTTGGGGGATAATTGCAAAAATGTCAATGTGGTGTAACCGCTCTGTGTCAGTTTGTTTAACTTGTATTATTTTTAAATGAAAATATAAATATATTCATAAAAATGAGGAATAAAATATAATCATCTAGATTGGGGTAATATGATTTTTACATACATTTTTACATCATTTGTCAAAGATTATTTAGAAAACAGAGCTGTTTTCAACATATATCAGGACAAATATTACAAAAACGCATTAATATTTACATTTTGAAATAACCAGAGGCGGACACCACTTGAGTATTTAAGTACATTTTCCAAGCATCTGTGCTTTATCAGAGTGTTTTTCTTGGGGAAAAATGTACTTAACTAAAAAATGTTCACTACATTCTAAAGCATAGAATCATACTGTGTATTCCTTTTATATTGCATATTAAAATTTATTTGTACCTAATTAAATCAAAATTGTGTACTTATACCTCTCTTGGATAAAAGTACAAATGTACTTTTTACTTAAGTAAAAGAAAAAAATACTAGATGTTTAATGTACTTAAATATTAAATATAAACCAAAAACTTTGAAAAAATTATGAAATGTAGTGGAGTAAAAATTATGATAATATGCTTTGGAATATATGTTTTCCATAGAAAAACACTGATAAAATACAAATACTTAAAAATGTACTTTAGTGTAAAAAGTAAAAATACTTAAGTAGTGTTCACCCTATGGAAATAACTAATAAAATGAAATTTTAACATGATTTTTTTATGATTACGCTTACATGCCATCAAGGTGGATAAAATATTTAATATTTCTCATTCTTTGGCACAATTGGCGGTTACACCATTTGACATTTTCAGGTCCATTCAGTCTTAACTTTCATAAAAATGTAATTTTTTTATTGCATTAGATTAACATAAATACACTATGTGCATTGAAAATAACCTGATGCATGCTTTTAAAACAAGTTTTTTCAAAAGAATTTTGAATTTCTCATCTTGCCAAATAATTTTTGTCACTCACCCAAATATGAAAATATTGACTTATTATAAGCTGTATGTCAGATGTGGGCGGAATTATGATAATGACCGTCGTGTCCACGTCAACCAGCCCAGGAAGTAAACTGTTGCCTACAATCTGTGTGTTTGTTGTAGTCAACATTGTTTATTTTGGGATTTGTACCTTTTGCACATCGTTAACATGTACTAACACATTCTTACACACCAAAGGAAATGTACAATCGTGAATTGGATAATTGGTGTTCTTTAATGCTGTTAAAATCAACCCAGTGTGTATTTTTGACAACTGTGCATATCTGTACCACACAAAAACCTTTTTACCTTAAATAACTTTAACATAATATTTTGACATGTTTCTGTGTTCATTTTAGATCTCATGGAAATAAAGGAGGAAGGTGAAGAACACGATGAAGTGGAGGATGAACATCAACACCGCAGTTTTATAATTGAAGAAAATTATTTCAACTCCTCACAAACTGATGAGAAATCAACTCAAGAAAGATCTGAAGCCAAAAAAACTTTTGCTTGCCATCTTTGTGATAGGACTTTCATACACAAAGGAAACCTAAAGTATCACATAAGGGTTCACACTGGTGAGAGGCCTTACGCATGCTGCCAGTGTGAGAAAACTTTCATTCAAATAAGTGAGCTTAATGCTCATTTAAGGATTCACAGTGGTGAGAGACCGTTCACCTGCCCTCAGTGTGATAAGAGTTTCCTAAGAAAATCAGATCTAAAGCGACACATTTGGGTTCACACTGGATTAAAACCTTTCGTGTGCCCTCATTGTGATAAAAGTTACAGAGGAAAATCAGATCTACAGCGTCACATACGGGTTCACACTGGAGTAAAACCTTTCTCGTGCCCTCATTGTGATAGGAGCTTCCGAGGAAAATCTGATCTAGAGAGTCATATACGAATTCACATTGGGGTAAAACCTTTCCTGTGCTCTCACTGTGATAAGAATTTCTTAAGAAAATCAGATTTAAATCGTCACATACGGGTTCACACTAGAGTAAAACCTTTCTCGCGCCCTCATTGTGATAAGAGTTTCCAAGGAAAATCAGATCTGGAGAGTCACATACAGGTTCACACTGGAGTAAAACATTTCCTGTGCCCTCATTGTGATAAGATTTTCCAAAGAAAATCAGATTTAAAGCGACACATACGTGTTCACACTGGAGTAAAACCTTTCTCGTGCCCTCATTGTAATAGGAGTTTTCGAGAAAAATCTGATCTAGAGAGTCACACAGGAGTTCACACTGGAGTAAAACCTTTCCCGTGCACTCATTGTGATAAGAGTTTCTTAAGAAAATCTGATTTAAATCGTCACAAAAGGGTTCACACTGGAGTAAAACCTTTCTTGTGCCCTCATTGCGATAAGAGTTTTCAACAAAAAGGAGGTCTTCAGAGTCACATACGAATTCATACAAGTGAAGAAGACAGGCTGAGCTCACGCCGGAGGAGAGGCGGGTCAAACACTACATCAACCAACCAGAAGATGCTTTCTGTACCAAAGAATTTAAGAGTTAATATAGCTTGTGAATTACTATATATATCACCCGATGCTACCACAACATGAATACACAGTGACTAAACAAATTATCTCCAAAATCTGATACTTATAAGACGGTACTTACACGGATGTCCTCAAGCACTTGTTATTAGAACAACACTCAAAAACCTTTTGTGGAGTTAAGTTGATGTCAAGATTGTATAAATTAATCACAAATACATTTTTGTTTCGTTTTTACTTTTATGTTGAATAAGACTTTAAATTGTTTTGTGTTTTAGAAGTGAAGAAAATTAGATTTTTTCTTTTAGTTTATATAGTGATGATATAGTGATAAATATATTAAGGCCTCTTAACTTTAATATAATTGTATATATTTACTGTCAAACTCGTAATTCTATATGATTTGATCAGTGTTTATAATAAAAATGGTTACATTAAATGCTTCAATGGGAGAAGGCTGATCTCACGGGCGAAATGTCACAGATGTGTTGTAAAATGAGAATCATTACATTTTGGCTATATGGGGGGCACACTGTCTGATTTCACATAAAACAGCTTTCTCCCAATATATTAATATACAGAATATTAAATATTTTTAACGTGCGTGATTAAATCCAACAACCCTGTGTCCGTATGGGAAGTGGTTTCCAGGTTAATAAACCATTGCAAAGCAGTTGTCTCTTTGTTTCTACATTAAAAAGACAAAAAGTTGGCAATTCTGGCTATACTTTCGATATTTTAATAATGTTTTTGTTTTTATTTAATTTATAGATTATAGGGTTATCTGATTTAACTATTTGTGGCTTGTGTTTTGTTCCCCTGCGCATTTAGGCATTTTGCACACATGTTCTGCGCATTTTTACTTTTTTATTTATTATAAAGGTAAATTGTGATTTCATTTAAGTATGTAGATTTTGCTTTACTTTGATTACTTTACATTGTTTCTATGTTTTGCTTTTGCATGCTGGCACATGCAATTTAGCCGAACACACTAGGTGCTCTGCGTGTCATATTTAGGAGTTTATAAAACTAAACATAAAAAAAAACATTTTTTGTTGAGCTACAAAACAGGTAAGCTGTTGCATTATGTAAACTCTCAATAATTGTGATAGTATGCAGTTTATTCATCGGTAGATTCTAGTGTAATCGTTTGACAAATGTGGGATATTTGATCTTGAATATATTTATTTTATCTATATAGTCATGTTTTGGATCTTTTGTAGTTGGTTGATTTCCTTGCATTTCACAAATTTTGACAGATTGAATAAAAGGACTTTTATTTTGATTCTTGAAGCCTGACCTGTAGTGACGTCATAATATGTGCGCTCACTGCGCTGCCTCTCGTCTTCTCGGTTGAGGAAGCATTTAGGATGCAAATTAAACTATACAAAATACACGTAAGGCTTTACGCTTATAACGAAATATTTAAAAATTATTAAATCTTATTGAAGCAATGTTAATTAAGATTTGAGAATTATAATAATTTAATGTAAAGTACTGAGAGTTGTTCGACCACTAGGGCCAATATTTCTACAAGGCAATAAACAAAGACATTTACTTCACTTTATCAAGCCAATCAGGTCTGTATGTTTTTCCACATCAGTTAAAGATCTTTACATGAATTTTAAGGAAAATACGTGCTACTCTTTTCCAACATAGCAGATGTATAATTGCTATTGTTAGTAAAATTGATCAGGGTAATAACTTGTAAGACATGGGAAATATAAATATACTTAGTTTTTTCATGATTTTCAGTATGTTTATGTAAACTGTAAAGATGCAGATAATTTGCATTTATTTTGTCATTTCTTTACGGCCACAAATAGAAAACTTAATCTCTGAGACAACTTGCATGAAAATAATTTCATACCTTTGAAATAAGTGTATGTGTTGTAGACCACAGAGAAAACAGTATTATGTCATTACTCTAAAGCTACATGCAGATCTAGTTAATGATTATTTTGCCCAAAATAAAAATTCAGTCATAGTTTACCTTGATGTTATTTTTGAGCTGTAATATTTTTGTGCAATAGATTTTTAGCTCACATGTTTCTATGCCAGATGTCCTGTCAAACTAAAAAGACACAGACTTTTTTAATTGTCATTTGGTGTATTCATTGAATGATTAAATTATACCTTTGGTCATTTGTATATCTTCACAGGTAGATGCTGAAGAAACAATCTTAAATGACACAATCTTCAGTGAAGTCACTATCACACCAGTTCATCTATAAATACTGTGAAGAATTCAAACAAGCAGCTGCTGTCACAACACATTCAACTACTCTACTATTCTGATCCACTGTTGTAATGATGGAGTGTGTTAAAGAGGAGACTGATCCTGAATCATTCACAATAACACCTCAACATTCTCAACAACAAAGAGGTTTGTGTCTATTTTCCATTTATCATTAAAGCGGCAGTCTGTAGTTTTGACCTCTGTATCGCCATCTCTAACTGAAACATAAAATTGCAGTTATTTGCAGAGAAATTTCCAGTGCGTATCTAGCAAAGCGTATCTGTCATTGTCAAAGCACATGACAATCCCCTTCGACATATTCTCCAGCCCTAATTGTCATTATACATCCACATGACCATTAGAAGTAGGTAATTAAACCAAAATTATTCGGCTGAAAATAGCAAAAAATATGTTTTCGGTATGCGTCCGAACAAGTTTAAATTCCGAATAAATTTTACCGCACAATGAAGTTGATTCAAGTCCTTGAAATCTTTGAATGTTTGTGAATCTGAGGGAAATAATTCAAGGCCCTGGGAAGTTTTTGAAAATATACACACATAGATACAGGTCATTGAAAGTGCTTTAATCTATTTTATGCAAGAAGTTTTTCGGAAAAATATTATTCCCTGTGTAGTGTAGGATAATATCATAAAAAATCTAGCCTTTTAAGCACATGTGCTAAATTGTTCGTTTAAATGCTTATATCTTCTGTATGCGAATGTTGATTCATATCAAAATGCTTTTTTGCATAGTTGTGTTTGAAACACGAAAACGTCTCGGGCTACGTATGTAACTTTTGTTCCTTGAGAATGGAACGAGACACTGCGTCTCCCTTGCCATACTTCCTGCGTCCCTGTAACGCTGGCTTCCGCGTCACCCTGTCTTTGTCGTTAAGCCTCACTATTGGTTGAATTTGATATACACATTCAGACGCACTTACCCCTGGAGGCGTCCCCAAAGTGTCACCGCAGTGACGCAGCGTGAGTTCCCTCAAAAGGGAACTGTAACAATGTATCTTAAAAGGTAACACGGTATAACCTTGCTCTTACTTGAAATTTGTCCCCACATTTAGTCTTTGAATTTGAGGGTAGTGCACCTGGAAAGTTCTTGAAAGGTCCTTGAATTTGAAGTTAACCAAGGTTTGGGAACACTTTTTACTTCTGACATTACTTTAACATAAAATTCTGACATGTTACTGTGTTCATTTTAGACTTCATGGAAATTAAGGAGGAAGTTGAAGAACACGAAGTGAAGGATGAACATCAACACCACAGTTTCATAATTGAAGAAGATTCTTTCAGCTCCTCACAAACTGATGAGAAATCACCTCAAGAAATAGCTGAAGCTAAAAAACTTTTTGCTTGCCATCTTTGTGATAGGACTTTCTTACACAGAGGAAACCTAATATATCACATAAGGGTTCACACTGGTGAGAGGCCTTACGCCTGCCCCCACTGTGAGAAGACTTTCATTCAGAAAAGTGAGGTTAACTCTCACATAATGATTCACACTGGTGAGAGGCCGTTCACCTGCCCTCAGTGTAATAAGAGTTTCAGTAGAAAATCAGATCTAAAGCGTCACATACGAGTTCATACTGGATTTAAACCTAGTTTCCCTTGCCCTCATTGTGATAAGAGTTTCCTAGGAAAATCAGATCTGGAGCGTCACATACGAGTTCACACTGGAGAGAAACCTTTCAAGTGCCCTCATTGTGATAAGAGTTTTCAACAGAAAGGAGGTCTTCAGACTCACATGCAAAGTCATACAAGGGAGAAGCACAGGCGTCGCTCAAGTTGGAGGAGAGGTGGAATAAACACTGCATCAACCAACCGAAAGATCCTTCCTCTACCACTGAACATAGGAGTTAATATAGCTTGTCAATTACTATATTTAACACCCCATGCTATTCACAATATGAATACACAGTGATTAAACAAATTATATCTCCTAAATCTGATATTTGTAAGACTGTACGTCTGCGGATATTTGCATTATAGCAACCAAAGAGCCCTTAAGCGCTCGTTTTTAGGTGTTTAGACACCTAAAAACTTTTGGTGGAGTTCATTTGACCTCAAGATTGTATCAAATGAATGACCCAATGCACTGTTGTTTTTACTTTTATTTTGAATTAGGCATTGAATTTTTTTTAAAATTAACCCTGGGATTTTTTTATTGCAGTGTATATGATATAGTGGATACGACATGTTAACTTTAATATAATTTATAATGTAGTTTATATTTACTGTCAAACTGTAATTTATTATGATTCAGGATGCTTTAATATTTGATCACTGTTTATAATAAAAACGGTTACAGTGAGTAATTTCACTGATTAAAGTATCAATATATTTAATAAAAAATACAAATAATGGTCCTCAATCTTTACTTTCAACTGTATGTTACAGTTACAAAACATTAATTCAATTATCATGTTTTATTTTTATTTAACATTCATGATTGCAGTTTCCCAGACAGGGCTTAAGACTAGTCCCAGACTAAAATGCATGTTTGAGCTGTCTCAACTTAAACCGCTTGTACTGATCTATTTTTAAATATATCAGTGCCATTGCTTTGTCACAAGATGCACAGCACCAGTGTGTTTTTAAAAAGTATGTTTTTAAAAACAATTTAATTGTCCTACTATAAATACGGCTTAGTCCTGGTTAATCCAAACTCTGTCCAAAAAACCACCCCCATGTATTTTTATTTTTATTCAACAAAAATGTTTTTCATTATTTTAATGATCTTGTTTGCAATCTGATAATGTCCGCCTAGGTCACCCATTTGGCCAGCAGTGGCCCTGAGTGAAATTAATAAAGGAGTAGTTCACCCAAAACTATGATTCGGTCATTATTCAGCACAGCATGTCTTCATTATCAGATCTAATTCACCAAACAATGTGAAGTTTTGCAATATTTTAAGATATTCTTTATTTCACTGTCTTTGTGATAATACTTGCAGTTCAGACTACAAGATCACAGTTTGCAATGCATAAAATGCAATGCAATGTAATTTCTTTATTTTGATTTGTAAACTGTAAATAAGTGTGATTAAGATGCAGTGTTGTTCATTGGTAGATTCTATAGTGCAATCGTTTAAGAAATGTGGGATTTTTTACTTTTAATATATTTATTTTACCTATACAGTTTTGCATCCTTTGTAGTTTCTTAATTTCCTTGCATTTCCCGAATTTATAAAGATTAAATAAAAGGACTTTTATTTTGCTTCTGTTGTGTGGTGACGTCATACGATGCGCGCTCACTGGCTGCGCTGCCTCTCGTCTTCTCGGTTGTAGCATTTAGAAGGCAAATTCAACGATAGTAAAAATACCTTTAATTTTTGAACAAATAAATATTTAAATCTTTTATATTATTAAGTCTTCTTGAAACAAAGTTAGTAAAGATTACAGTATTGTAATACTTTATTGTAAAGTACTGAGAGTTGTTCGACCACTAGGGTCAACATTTAAAAAAGGTAATTAAAGAGATTTACTTCACTTTTTTAAGCCATTCAGGTATGTAACGTTGTTTTTTTTCACATCAATTAATGAGCTTTTGTTAAGGTATATACATGCTCCTTTTTTCCAGCATAGCAGATTGTTGCTGTTGTTAGTAAAATTGATCAGTATCAACTTCTATGTAACTGTACTTTGACAAATAATATATTGTCAAAGTTTTTCTGCCCACAAATAAAAAAATATAAAGTTTAATTTCATGTGCTCACACGAAACCGGCATAGCAGAATTTTTTAAAGAGTTTAGTTTCGCGTGGGCACGTTCAATTTTTGCCCCATGTCCCTTTAGGGGCTCCGTAGTCCGTACATACCAGAACTTTTAAATAAAATCTGTGACGAACAGGACAAGTGCTAAGTGAATGTGTTGTTAACCACAGAGAAATCAGTATTGTGTCATTACACTAATGCTACATGTAGATCTAGTTAATGATTATTTTGCCCAAAATGAAATTTATTATTACTGTTTACCTTCATGTTATTTTTTAACCATAATATTTTTTGCAAGAGATTATCAGCTCTTCTGTTTCTATGCCTGGCTGAGAGACAGACATTTTTATCTCATTTGGCGTATGGATTGAATTATTAAATTATAACTTTGGTAATTTGTATATCTTCACAGGTAGATGCTGAACAACCAATCTTAAATGACACAATCTTCAGTGAAGTCACTATCACATCAGTTCATCTATAAATACTGTGAAGAAGTCAAACAAGCAGCTGCTGTCACAACACATTCAACTACTCTACTATTCTGATCCACTGTTGTAATGATGGAGTGTGTTAAAGAGGAGACTGATCCTGAATCATTCACAATAACACCTCAACATACTCAAGGTTTGTGGTTAATTTTCATTTAAAATAACACACACATGTCTCATAAATGTTCTGGGATCGCTCCTAGAAAGAAGACAACATAACATAACATTACATTCACAGAAAAGCATCCTGTGTGAACAAGACACAAAAAAAATAATGTCGTAAGGCATGTGCCGTAGTGAGGACGTGTCTTCGCAACCAGAAGCTATGGTTCAATATGTGTGTGAATGCACACATATTTTCTGGAAAATCATTGTCACTTTGAACCAAATCAAACAATCCCGGACAAATTATGGATTAATTTTCAATGAATTTTCCGTAATGTCTGTGTGAAAAGGGCTACAGACATTTGAGGGGGTCCCCCGTTTAACAAAACATTGAAAGTAACAATGCCACCCCCAATCCTGGAGTTTCACCAACCCTTAATCACATCAACATTACTGTCTCACCCGGACCATTTCATTATCATAGAAACGGGTTTACAACTTAGGCTTGACATTTACCTTTGCTCAGACCCTTGGCTAAAACATAAGCAAATGGCTACCAACTCATACAATGGGACAAGAGGCACCAGGGCCACAGTTACCTTGCCAATGTCTTTCATATTAAGATAAGACGGGAACTTGAGTAAGCTCACTTTACATTATTATTATCATTTAGAGGACAGTGTCACTTGGTTTTGCTCTCAAAATGTATATTATATTATATTATATTATATTATATAAGACAATGACTTCCAATTTCTTTCCACCACCCAAAAAACTTTATAAGCTTTGGTATTACTTTAACATAATATTTTGACATTTCTTTATTTTAGACCTCATAAAGGAGGAAAGTCAAGAACACAATAAAGTGGAGGAGAAGCATCAACCCCACAGTTTTATAACGGAAGAAGATTTATTCTGCTCCTCACAAACTGATGAGAATTTACCTCAAGAAAGAGCTGAAGCCAAAAAACCTTATGCTTGCGATTTTTGTGATAGGAGTTTCTCACAAAAAGGAAGCCTAATGTATCACACAAAGAGCATACACACTGGTAAGAGGCCTCACGTATGCCTTCACTGTAAGAAGGCTTTCATTCTTAAAAGTCGGCTTATGGATCACATAAGTGTTCACACTGGTGAGAAGCCGTTCACCTGCCCTCAGTGTGATAAAAGTTTCCGAACAAAATCAGATCTAAGGCGTCACATACGAGTTCACACTGGAGATAAACCTTTCACGTGCCCTCATTGTGATAAGAGTTTTACATATAAAGGAGGTCTTCAGATTCACATGGAAGTTCATAAAGGTGACAAGGAAAAGCGGATCTCACGAAAGAGGAGAGGTGTGACAAAAACTACATCGACCAACCGAAAGATCCTTCCTCTACCACCGAACAACAACGTAAAAGTTAATATAGCTTGTCAACTACTATATGTAACACCCTATGCTACCACAATGAAAACACATTGATAAAACAAATAATGACATAAATTACATAAACTCTCTAAGATGTAGATGCTTTTAACTTAATTTGTCTCTAACACTGATATGATATGATATGATATGATATGATATGATATGATATGATAATGTCTGTGTTTTATGTTGTAAGTGGTTTATTATTATTAGTGCTGGTCATAGATTAATCTAGATTAATCTCATACAAAATAAAAGTAAATTTTTGCATAATATATGAGTTTGTGCTGTGTGTAAATATTCTGTATATATAAATACACACACATTCATGTATGTATTTAAGAAACATTTACATTTGTGTGTGTGTGTGTGTGTATATATATATATAAAATTTCTTAAATGTGTGTGTGTGTGTGTGTGTGTGTGTGTGTGTGTGTGTGTGTGTTTATATACATAATATTTACACACAGCACAAAGTCATATATTATGCAAAAAATTACTTTTATTTTGTACGAGATTAATCTATGCCCAGCACTAGTTTTTATTGTTTGGCTGCTGCCTGTCTTGGCCAGGTCTCTCTTGTTAAAGAGGTTTATAATCTCAATGGGACTTTATCCTGGTTAAATAAAGGTTAAATAAAAAAAAGATCTGCAAAATCTGATACTTATAAGACATTTATTACACGAATGTTTGATCTCAAGATTGTATAAAATCATTTTATTAATGATCACTGCATATGAATTTGTTTTATTTTATTCTACTTACTCATAAGCCAGCACTGCACATGTTAGATGTCTCCAATATCAGATCCAATTCAGGTCCAGCCAGATAACAATCACAAAGACAGACGTGATATTTCGCAATATTTTAAGATATTCTTTATTTCACTGAAATTACTTTCAATTCAGACTACAAGATAATAGTTTGCATAGTGTAATTATTTTGTTATGTACAGTAAACTTTAAATAATTGTGATTAAGATGCAGTGTTATTCACTGGTAGATTCTATATTGTAATCGTTTAACAAATGTGGGATATTTAACCTTGAATATATTTATTATACCTGAACATTCAGTTTAGTATCCTTGTATTTCATTCATTTTCTTGCAGTTCACGAATTTTGACAGATTGAATTAAAGGGACTTTTATTTTGGTTATTGGAGCCTGTCGTGTGGTGACGTCATAAGAGGTGCGCTGCTGCTCGTCTGTCGGTTTTAGGGAAGATTAAGGTGTTTATGTGAGGTAAATAAAACGATACAAAATATGATTACATTTTTTATCAAAATATTTAAATATTATTGAAACAAAGTTAAATAATTGTACAGTATTTTAATACTTTACTGTAAAGTACTAAGAGTTGTTCCACTAGTTACAAGGCAAGGAACTTCATTTTTTTAAGCCACTCAGGTGTGTATGTTTCTCAAACTTGTTAATGAGTTTTCTATGAATTTTAAGGAGTATGCATGCTCCTCTTTTCCGTACAGTTCGTCAAATAAGCAGGAATCACAGCTGCTGTCACAACACATTTAACTATTCTGATCCACTGTTGCAATGATGGAGTGTGTTAAAGAGGAGACTGATCCTGAATCATTCACAATAACACCTGAAGATATTGAAAAACAAATAGGTTCGTATTTAATTTTAATGTTTCATTAATAAATGTTGAAGATCATAAAGTGTTATGAATGTTTTGATGGCTCTGCACGACTTGACAGTATTCTTTTAAAAGAGAAAGGCAGTCATCTCCAACATTTTATATGATTTAAATTAGAGAATTCATTTATATTGAGCCCCGATTAGGTACTTATTTTTTCCTCATGCTAAAGTACATTTGAAGTACATGAACAGCAGAATTCATAGTCAAATTCCGTTTCTTCATACTGGAGTAGTTTTTGTCTTGAGTTTTTAACAATTTGTCAGTATAAGATGGTGTCTATTGCTTTACCGCCTTGGAAAATGCTTGCATTGTAGACATTATAAGTGCTTCCACTGCTGCTAATCCTGATCCTTTTAAAATGCTATTATCGACCCTGATGCCAATCTTTGCGATAGGCTTAGAACTTTCCTAATATATGTTTTAGTAGACCATCATTTAGACAATTAAACTTTTTGCGTTCTTTTCATCTCTAGTTTTGATATTACTTTAACAATGTTTTGATATGTTACAATGTTCATTTTAGACCCCGCGGAAATTAAAGAGGAGGATCAAGAAAACGATGAAGTGGACGATGAGTACTACAGTTTCATAATTGAAGAAAATTCTTTCAGCTCCTCAGAAACTGATGAGAAATCCACTCAAGAGCGAACTGATGCCAAAAAATCTTTTGCTTGCCATCTTTGTGATAAGAGTTACACACACAAAGGGCAGCTAAACTATCACATAAGGATTCACACTGGTGAGAGGCCTCACGCATGCCCCTATTGTGAGAAGACTTTCGTTAAAAACAATCAGCTTAAGGTTCACATAGGCATTCACACTGGTGAGAGGCCGTTCGTCTGCCCTCAGTGCGATAAGGGTTTCCGAACAAAATTAAGTCTAGAGAGCCACATACGAGTTCACACTGGAGAGAAACCTTACACCTGTCCTCACTGTGATAAGTGTTTCCAATCAAAATCAAATCTAGGGAGTCACATACGAATTCACACTGGAGAAAAACGTTTTACATGCCTTCAATGTGATAAAAGTTTCACACAAAACTCAAGTCTTAAGACTCACATACGAATTCATACAGGTCAGAAGCCTTACTCGTGCCATCTGTGTGGTAAGAGTTACAAACAAGCACGAAGTCTCAAAGATCATCGCTGTTTCACTCGAACGAAGAGCTGTGATTAGTGGGGTCACCAAAATGCTCGTACAGGCGAGAGACCGCATTTGTGTTTTGTTTACAATTCAAGCCTGTACGACATTTCTAAAACATTTACCCACTCAGTCCATCTTAAGTGAAATCACCTGCCTTCACCTGATCGTCTGTGACCACTCAATCCTTCAAAAATCTGAAGACACAACTCTTCTGCATTCTATTGGACTATCGCTAATAATTCACATCTTTCCATTGTTAACTTCATCATTGCAATCAATAATATTTATTAACCTCTCTTTTATGCTGTTTAGCTTTAACAGTATTTTTTCTTGTGAGCTTAGCTTTGTTTACTGTGCTTATTTTTGGCATTTACGAACAAAATGTTAAATGCTCCTCCATTTGTAAACTTGTTTAGGATAAAAGCGTCTGCTGAATAAGTAAATATAAATTAATAAATGTATTATTGATTTGATGAGTTGAAGCAAGTGTTAGATGAAGGAATTACTGGATCTGAAAGATTACAAGCTATCATATATGGCAAGCTGTTTTAGTTTTTATTTGTTGAGTTCTTGATATCAACAATTCAATTTTCACTAGTTAAAATTTTTATTCAGAAATTACATTTCCACTAGTAACAATTTTAATTCTTGATATCAACAATTCAATTCTTGAAATCAACAATTAAGTTCTTGGTATAAACAATTCAGTTCTTGATATCAAGTATTGAATTGTTAATATCAAGAATTACATTTCCACTAGTAACAATGTTAATTGTTGATATCAGGAATCGAATTGTTACTAGTTAAAATGTTAATTCTTGATATCAACAATTAACATTGTTACTAGCGGAAATGTAATTCTTGATATCAAGAAATGAATTGTTGATATCAAGAAGAAACATTGTTACAAGTGTATATGCAATTCTTAATATCAACAATTGAATTTGAATGGCAGTTTATGGTGACATTTCACTAGTGAAAATACAATTACAGATATCAAGAATTATCATTGTTACTAGTGGAAATGTAATTCTTGATATCAAGAATTCAATTCTTGATATCAAGAAATGAATTGTTGATATCAATAACTTAATTGTTGATATCAAGAATTAACATTGTTACTAGTGGAAATGTAATTGTGGATATTAACAATTGCCATTGTTTCTAGTAGAAATGTAATTTCTGATATCAAGAATGAAAATTTTAACTAGTGAAAATTGAATTGTTGATATCGAGAACTCAACGAATAAAAGTTAAAACGGCTTGCCATAATCGTAACACTCATGTGTTGACACCTGTGTTCGTCCACAATTATTTAATGTGGTGTACTTTTAACTGTATGTATAGTGTACAAGCAAAATGGAAATACACTAGGATACTTCTCCAGTTAATTGTATATGTGCCCTGGCAAATAAATCAGTCTGCACTAGTTTTCATATTTGTTTTAAGTGATATTTTACACTAAATGTATGTATTTTACCTATACATAATGTTTTTTTAATGTTCTATGATGTAGATGATAGTTCATTAATGTCCTTACATTTTACGAATTTGGATACTGTACTTGTAAAATAAAGGGACTTTTATTTTGCTTCTTGGAGCCTGTCGTGGGATGACGTCATCAGGCTGCCGTTGTTCGTCTGTCGGCTGAAGGTTTCTTTTACTGGAAGATTGAGGTGTTTGAGGTAAAAGAAACTATACAAACTATGCCTTAATTTTTAAACAAATGAACATTAACAACTTGTTAGTAGAGCAATAATGAGTATTATTAGTTTTTTTTTTATTAAAGTACTGATAGTTATTCCACCAGAGACAAAATCTATTCAAGGCGAAGAAATGTATTTTGCATACCAACCCATTCAGGTTCATACCGTATATAACTTATATTTTTCAAATCTGAACAACACGGGTGCTTAGGGTTTGTGTTGTAGACCACAGAGTAACCAGTATGTTGTCTCTGTAGCAGTAACATGCAGATCATGACACCACTAGCTTCGAGTACGTTGTTGCGTTTATATAAAGGTCACCACACAATACAAACATGAAAGCAATAAATATGCAGCAACGCAACTTAAAGTCAAAGTAAAGTTACAAAAAGCATCCCTTCCGCTGGAAAAAAAATAGTCCCTGGCCGATTGAGCAAATGAATGTTTAAGATGTTTACTTTGCTTAGGGTGGTTGCGCAGTAGTACACAGTCTGTGTCCAAAGTGCATTATTTAAATGGACAGACATTTTGTAGTGCTGTCAAAAACTATAGTGGACGTTATCGAGTGCACTTATTTTTATCCCGTAAATACACAGCAATAACTAGAATACAACCAATGTAAACCTCAACCCTTTCACTGCTGTGAGGCGCGTGCCGAATGAACTCCCGCGTCTCGACACAAGATGGCGCCCGCAGCTCTCAGTGTCCGAATTCGTCTCGTTTTCATTCACTCATTCATTCATGTGGACTAATGTAGTAGTAGGGAATAGTGAATTAATGCACATGGGGCTCACTGTTTACCCTAATATTATTTTTAACGGATACATATTTATAAGAGAATTTCAGCACTTTTTCCTGGCTTGTCATGTTAAACTTAGAAGAAAACTACATTTTTTTAGTACTCATTTGGTGTATTGATTTAATAATTGAATTTTAATTTTGTTTGTTTATATTTTTTTACAGGTTTGTTCCTATAGCACTCCATGCCAAACAAATAATCTTAAATGACACAATCTATAAATAACACATCGCTAAATACTGTGAAGAACCTAAACAGGCAGCTGCTGTCACAACACATTCAACTACTCTACTATTCTGATCCACTGTTGTAATGATGGAGTGTGTTAAAGAGGAGACTGATCCTGAATCATTCACAATAACACCTGAATATACTGAACAACAAATAGGTTTGTGTTTAATTTAATATTTCATTAAAAACTGTTGAAGATCATAAAGTGTATATAAATATAATACAATGCATGTTTTAATGTCTCTTCCCCACAGCCAGCATTTAAAAAAAATAGTCATTCATCTACAACATTTGATGTTATTGAAATTAGTAATGTCTTTATCAAGTTTTAGTGCTCCTGAACAAATTAAGAGTTATTTTATTTATATCAAGTCCCGATTCTATAATTTCTAGTGCTAGTTGCACATTTAAAGTGCATTAATGCTTTTAAAATCAACCCAGTGTATAATGTTATGTCACTTTCGCAGTATTAGATGCCGTTGTATTGCTTTACCGCCTTGGGAAATGCTTGCACATTTGCAGACATTATAGTGCCTGTTGCAGTGCTTTAATTTTTTCCACACTGCAGCAAATCCTGATCCATTTAAAGAGCATCTATTTCATTGCTAAAAAATTACTTTATTTTGTGTATTTGGTATAATACAATGTGTTCGCGTGGTTTATGGTTAAAAAACACATTATTTTTCTGAAACACACAGATTTAAAAAAGCTCTATCCCTGATTGGCCAGCTAATCTGTACGTTGTGATTGGCCTGAATACCTCTTGACATCAGCCGGAAATGTGACGCTCCGTATCATGTTTGAAATATTCGCTTGAAATGCTAATTTACAGGCTGTAAGTCCGAAGCGGGAGAAATTATGATAATGTCGGTCTTGTCTACATCACCAATCCCAGGAAGTAAACTGTTGCCTACAATCTGTGTGTTTGTTGTAGTCCAAGAAAAGAGATTTACGTTGAAGACGATAATTTGCGTCATTGTTTTTTTTTTAGGTTTGTACCTTTTGCATATCGACAACATGTACTTATACACACTTTCACAACAGAGGAAATTTAAAAGCGTGAATCGGACAATAGGTGCTCGTTTAAAATGCCATAATCGTCCCCAATACCGATCTTTGTGACGGACTTGGGACTTCTCTAATATAAGTTTTAGTAGACCATAAATCACACAAAAAAATAGTTGCGTTCTGATATTACTTTAACAATGGTACTATGTTCATTTTAGGCCTCATGGAAATTAAAGAAGAGGGTGAAGAACAGGAAGTGGATGATGAAAATGAATACTACAGTTTCATAATTGAAGAAAATTCTTTCAGCTCATCAGAAACTGAGGAGAATTCACATCAAGAAAGAGCTGAAGCCAAAAAATCTTTTACTTGCCATTTTTGTGGTAAGACTTTTACACACAAAGGGCAGCTAAACTATCACATAAGGATTCACACTGGTGAGAGACCTCACGCATGCTCCCACTGTGAGAAGACTTTCATTAAAAAAAATCAGCTTATGTTTCACATAGGGGTTCACATGGGTTTAAGGCCGTTCACCTGCCCTCAGTGTGATAAGAGTTTCCAAACAAAATCAAATCTAGAGCGTCACATACGAGTACACACTGGAGAGAAGCCTTTCATGTGCCCTCATTGTGGTAAGACTTTTATACAAAACTCAAGTCTTCAGATTCACATACGAATGCATACAGGTGAGAAGCCTTACTCTTGCCATCTGTGTGATAAAAGTTACAAACAGGGAAGAAGTCTCAAAGTTCATCTGAAGTTTCACTTAAAAGAAAAACTGTATAGCTGTGATCAGTGCGATAAGAAGTTTGTTTCAGCAGTGCTGCTGACGAGTCATCAAAATACTCATGACCAAAAATGTTAATACTTATAGTTGTGACAAAAATGTTAAAGGGGACATATAATTAAAATCTGACTTTTTCCATGTTTAAGTGTTATAATTGGGTCACCAATGCTTGTATCAACATAGAAAATGTGAAAAAGATCACCCCTGTAACTTAGTTTTGGTAAACCATTCTCTGGCAAGCATGTGAAAAAATAGGTCATTAAAATTTTGTTCCCCTTGTGATGTCAGAAGGGGATAATATCACCCCTAAATCTGCACTAACCACGCCACTGACATTTAGGGCAGATATCAACTTATTTGCAGTGTTGGGGAAATATACTTTAAAAGTAAGTCATTACAATATGAAGTTACTCCCCAAAAAATAACTAATTGCGTTACTTTTCATGGAAAGTAATTCTTACAATTCTTTGCGTTACTTTTTCTTACTTTGCAGGTGTTTTTATGACTAAGAAGTTCTTCATTTAGAAATTGCATATTTCCTTCTCAAAAATGTCAAGCTCTGGTCTGCCATCTCCATTTCTGACAAAAACTGTTCACACATAGAGTGTGTAATTCCACGTTAATATGTTCAGTTTTATTCAGTACATTATTTTTTACATCTAATTAATTTAACTGAAAAGTAACTTGCATTACTTAGTGTGTACATTTATAAAGTAATGCGTTACTTTACCTGTTATTTCAGAAAAGTAATATTATTACTAGTGATGCACCGATGTATCGGCCACGATATTTATCGGCCGATTTTTGATGAATTTGAAACCATCGGCATATCGGCAATAGCACGAGAAAGGCCGATACCGATTGTTTATTAATTAACTGCATAAAGAAATCCATTATATGTAAAAAAAATTGTTAATGTTCTTAATAAAATAAATGCTGAATAGCAAAAACCACCTTTGAAGGTTGTCATGCTGTCTTATTATATTTGTTTTAGCTTAATTTGTGCCTCTCTTATTATGTTGGTCAGTTGAATGTTAATTAGATCCAATCCATGTTCAGTAAAAATAATTTGATGCAGAAATAAACTAGCTAATAGACCAACTGTTTAGTATTGTATACAAGTGTTTAATATCGGTATCGGCCAGAAGTTGTCTGTTTAAATCGGTATCGGCCCAAAAAAATCCTATCGGTGCATCCCTAATTATTACGTAATGCACGTTACTTGTAATGCGTTACCCCCAACTAGGGGTGGGCGATATGACCAAAATCTTCTATCACGATAGGATTAATTTTATATCATGATAACGATATGTATCACGGTAGAGTTTTTTATGTTTTAATAAGGTTTAAATCTTTAATACCATAGAAATGTTCATAATTCTCACAAAAAACATATACAAGCATAGAAAGAAGATAAAAACAAACAAAACTCAAGCTCTCTGAAGATACACAGTCAATAAGAATGATAATAAATAATTATGCATGTATGTATAGGCCTATATATATTTTTATTTAAGGTAGAAAAGTGATTTAATCAGGAACAGTGAGAGATTTTTTTCTCAATGCTGTTTGATTAACACGAGTGACAGACAGGAGCAAAATTAGGTAACTTCCCCTTTAAGACCAAAGTCCGGATCCAATACACTGTTACACATGCGCTTTCTCTTTTAGCTGTTTACTTTCTCTTAAGACCTTACTGGTCGTGTTTATGATGATGCTTGCAAAGACGGGAATTTTGACGCATATGTGTATTTAAGGTTAATAAAGCGTGAAAAATGCTCACGAGCTTAATAAGCAGAGGTCGCGCGACTTGCGCGCTCCTCACAGACAGAAAGAGCAGCGGTTGCGCGACTTGTCCGCTCCTGACACACAGAAAGAACGCATGCATACAGATCTGTTGTCTGTGTTTCAATGGCTTAAAATAACTTGTTTTAAAACTGCAGTGCTTAAATACGTGTACAAACGTTACGTTTTCGCGACCACACGCACAGGAGCGTGACGTGGGCACGTAACCTCGATAGAAACGATAGTCCAAAATCTCTACCGGTTGACAAATTTCTACCGGTTAATTTTGTCTACCGGTTTATCGCCCACCCCTACCCCCAACACTGCTCATTTGCATTAAAAAGGACACAGCACATTTTTGCTCACACCTACAAAGTGGCAATTTTAACATGTTTTTAATAATTTATCTATATGGTATTTTGAACTAGTACTTCATATACGTGCTCCGGGGACACCAAATATTTATGAAATTGTGAAATGTCCCCTTTAAATGCGCCACCATTTGTAAATTTGTTTTGGATAAAAGCATCTAAATGAATTCATTTAAATAAATAAATGTTTGAATGATCTTATGAGTTAAATTAGGTGTTAGATAAAAGAGTTGAGTTTCACTGAAGTACTGTATCTGGAAATTTACAAACTATGCTATGCCCGCCTGGTTTGTACACAATATTTTAATGTGGTGTTCGTTTAACTGTATGTATAGTGTACAAGCAAAATGCAAACTTACTCTGGACTTCATACAGCTTCGTATAGACTTCTCCAGTTCATTTTATTTATACATTTGTCTGCACTACTTGTCATGTTTGTTTTAAGTGATATTTTACATTGAATATGTTTATTTTACATGTACGTTTATGTTTTGTATTTTTTGTTGTTCATTAATTTTCTTGCATTTCACGAATTTTTATATATATTTAATAAAGGGACTTTTATTTTGCCTCTTGGAGTCTGTCGTGCAGTGACGTCATAAGGGTTGCGCTGCAGTTCGTCTGTCGGCTGAGGGAAGGTTGAGGTGTTTGTGTGAGGTGAATGAAACGATACAAATTATGGTTTTTAAACTCTGAATATTTAAATGTTATAAAAACATTGGAACAGAGATTTTCTTCACTTCTCAAGTCATTCAGGTATGTATGTTTTTTTATCTGTTAATAAGCTTTACATGAATTTTAAGTATGCGTGCTCCTCTTTTCCATAGAGTTATTTAACATAGCAGATAAATAATTGCTGTTATAAGTACAATTGAACAGAAAAGTTAAAATGGAAAATACTTCCATACCCAAACTTTGAAATGAACAAAGTGTTAAAAAACATAATGATTAGGACAAGTGCTGAATGTCCCTGCTGAAACAAACAGCATCAAACCAGCATGGTGGTGGTCATCACCAGCATACAGTACCAGCACCAAAACACAACATAATGCTGGTATGACCATGGGATGCTGGTGCTAATGCTGGTTTGGTGCTGGTTTAGCTGGTGTTCACTTGCTAGTATGCTTTTTTTCAGCAGGGCTGTGTTGTAGATCACAGAGAAAACAATAAATGCAGCTCAAGCTGATAATTATTTTGCCCAAAAAGAAATTTCAATCACTTTACATTATTGTTATTTTTCAACCGTAATATTTTTGAAGAGATTTTTTGCTCTTCTGTTTCTATGACTGGCAATTTGTCCTGTCAAACTAGAGAGACAGAGATTTTTTATATCTCATTTGGGGTATTGATATTGAGTTTGTATATCTTCACAGGTCTGTTCCTGTAGATGCTGAAGTCAAACACATTCAACTACTCTACTATTCTGATCCACTGTTGTAATTATGGAGTGTGTTAAAGAGGAGACTGATCCTGAATCATTCACAATAACACCTACTGAACAACAAAGAGGTTTGTGTCTAATTTTAATATTTCATTATAAACTGTTGAAGATTATAGAGTGTCAGGTGTTTTGATGGCTCAATGAATATGGATTTAATAAAAATACTTTTATAAAAAAAAACAGTGAACATAAGTTTACAAGTGGGCAATTAATAAAAAGAAATTAAGAGCCACCAACCTGTATATTACACTTTTTTTATTTTGGGTACATTAAAACAGAACCCATCTTTAATTTTCAAATGCATACAATTATGCTAAATACAATAACATTTTGATGCAAGATGAAAATGCTGAAAAAAGTCAAAACTGTCGCATTCCTTGATCAAACAGGATCAGGTTATTTCATAAAAAAACAACGATTGGTGGGCTTTGAGAATCGATTTTTAATTGACCACGTTTTAAAAAATGATTAATTGAAAATTTTTGCCCAACCCTAATGCCTTGATCAAATCCGAGTCATTTAATTTATAGAGGGTATGAATTGACATCACTTTTCCACGTGACCACGCCAGAGCACGCCTGTTGAGTGGCAAACGTTCAACAAAATGGCTGGTTTTATAGCGGGTGCTGCAAAAATGCCAGTAAAACTGACTATTATCAGCATAAATTGAATTAAGTTGGACTTGATAGCAGAGGTGGACAATACTTTGTTACATCAGCTACATTTTCAAAGCATCTGTGCTTTATTAGGGTGTTTGTACACGGGAAAAATTTCACTTCACATCATTCTAAAGCATATAATTATACTGTGTATTCTTTAAATTGCATATAAAAATTTATTTAATACCTAATTACATTAAAATTGTTTAGTACGTTAATGCTAACACATTCACGACGCGCTGTACAAAGATGAACTGCACGCATTGAAAAAAGACAGAGATGTATTATTTCGTCTAAGTTAAGGTAAGAACATAGTAAAATATAAAAAACTGTGTAGTTTAAGATTAAAATATATATGAATTCAATTTTTTTCTTTAGTTTTATTATTAATTAACTATTAAGTTAAAATTCGGTAAATTAATTATTTAACACCTCAGCTTAGTGCAGCATTATAGTAAAGCTAGCGATGTGTATCAAACAAACAGAAATCATAGTCAAAATCATTTTCTGCATTTTGGACAAGCAGGCTCCAGGTGTCATATAAATTTCGCAGTATTCGACGCACCTGTGAAGAAAAGCGTATTGCGACTGCATCGCTCTCTCTTTGAGCGCGCTTGCTGCGAATCTACATTGAAAAAAACTTATTTGCTTGTGAAAAAAAAAAAAATTTGGACCAGCCTTGATGGCGCTCTATTGCTTTACCGCCTTGAGAAATGCTCGCATTGCAGACATTATAAGTGCCTGTTGCAGTGCTTTCATATTTTCACATTTCAGCCAATCCTGATTTCAGTTTAAAATGCCATAATCGTCCCCGATACCGATCTTTGCAAATATAAGTTTTAGTAGACTATCAATCACACAAAAAATGTGCGTTCTGATATTACTTTTATTTTGACATGTTACTGTGTTCATTTTAGACCTCGTGGAAATAAAAGAGGAGGGTCAAGAAAACAATAAAGTGGACAATGAACATAACTACTGCAGTTTCAAAACGGAAGAAAATTCTTTCAGCTCCTCACGAACTGATGGGAAAACGCTCCGAGAAAGAGACAAAAAATCTTTTGCTTGCCGTTTTTGTGGTAAGATTTTCACACAAAAAGGGCAGCTAAAGTATCACATAAGGACTCACACTGGTGAGAAGCCTCACGCATGCCCCTACTGTAACAAGGCTTTCCTTAAAAACAATCAGCTCACGTTTCACATAGGGGTTCACACCGGTTTAAGGCCATTCACCTGCCCTCAGTGTGATAAGAATTTCCGAACAAAATCAAATCTGGAGCGTCACATACGAGTTCACACTGGAGAGAAACCTTTCACGTGCCGTTACTGTGGTAAGGGTTTTATACAAAACTCAAGTCTTAAGACTCACATTCGAATGCATACAGGTGAAAAGCCTTTCTCGTGCAATCTGTGTGATAAAAGTTACAAACAGGCAGGAAGTCTCCAAGTACATCTGCAGTTACACTTAAAAGCTGAAAAGCTGTATAGCTGTGATCAGTGCAATAAGAAGTTTGTTTCAGAAGCTATGATGAGGAGTCACCAAATTGTTCATACAGACGAGAAGCCGTATTTGTGATCCAAATCGGGTCTTGCGGTCTGTACTACATTTCACAGTCAATTACTCACTCTTTTCCTAACTGAGCTGCCATCCCTCACCTCATCGTCTGACCACTGAATCCTTCAAAAACATTTGAAGACACAACTCTTCTGCATTCAATGGATTATCCAATAATTTATAACTTTCCACTGTTAACTCTCTTTAATGCTGTTTACTTCTAGCTTCAACACTATTTCTACTTCTGAGCGTGGCTTTGTGTAGCTACTGTTTGCTCGAATGTTTAATGCTTCTCCATTTGTAAATTGGTTTGTATAAAAGTATCTGATAAATGAATAAATGTATTATTGATCTGATGAGTTGAATCAGGTGTTAGATGAAGGAGATGAGTTGAGTATCACCACATTACTGGATCTGAAAGATTACAAATATGATAACACTCATGTGTTGACTGTCTGTGTACTTTAACTGTATGTAGAGTGTACAAGCAAAGTGGAAATGGGTAATTCTCATGAAATACAGATTGAGAAGGTGTCCAGCATCAGATTTTTTTTTAAAAACCTTGAAGCTAATTTTTTTGCACATATAAGATAAAGGTCTGAACTTACTATAACCATTAGTTTTAGAGGATTTAAAACATATTTACTATAGTATTATTTAAATTTTTTAGATTATCATTGTCAAAAATTATCATTACATGCAATTGCATGCATTTACAAACTCATGTTTCGGTAATGAGAACTAAAAAGTTGTCTAGGTACTTTGACAAACAAAATTTCAACTTTTATCTGGAGAGAAAAAATAAGAACTGCTTACCTGGTAGCCATCTTGAGTGTCACAGTCAATTATGTCCCTTCCAACAATTTTATTTTTTTTAAATGTTCCTTGAGGGCTTAAACAATGATTAAAAATTGTTGCGGAGGATGAGAAAATTGGTCTTGGACACATTTATATTCCTTATTATTGTCTTTACATTTACCAATGATCACCAAACACCACATGTTTCTTTACTGTTAATGTTTATAGTATAACATGCACTGAAGATTTTTATTATTGAGATTTATAAATTATAAATATTTCCATGTCAAAGACCACAAATCCAGTCATGGACACGTTGTCGTAATGAAGATTTTCCCTTTAAAGCAACACTATGTAGTTTCCATGTAAAAATGACTTACAGCTCCCCCATGTGGTTGAAAAGCGCAACAGTGCCTGGTATCAGACACTCTTCTGAAGGCAAGGGGGAGGGGGGGCTGTGTTTCCTACCCTCCACCGCTACTTTCAGAGTGTGCTTGTAGCAGCTAGGAGGCTGCTCAGGTTGCAGCAACAGTACAATTTGTCCAGTTAAAAGTTGTTCTATCTCTGAAATAATTTTAGAGACATTATTTAAAGGTAAAAAAAACTACATAGTGTTGCTTTAATGTGGAAAAAACAATAAAATTGGTTTGTATGATATATTTGAAATTGTGCAAAATAGTACATGAAGAGATGTTTGTAACTGTATGCTTCTTATTTTGATACTCTTATTTTTTTATTAAAATGTTTCATGACAACTCCATAAGTCTAATTTTGCGAGAATTACCCAAATATATTCAGAAAATTTGACAGATATCTGTTTTGGATCATTTTAAACTACTGAATACTGTAATCTAAAAATGTAAAAAGGACATGTCAGCAAGTCAAGATTAAGAACATTTTGCATATTAGGTAAATAGTGTCTGCTGACATATTTTATCGTCTGTACTGATTTAGCATTTAAAAAAAATCATATATTTCTGGCACAGGGGTGTTTGCAATTCACTGCACCAAATAAGAAAGCCGTTACACAAAATATTGACTGTTCTTCTGTGACTGTGCTAATGTAACACTTTATTTAGTAATCTGTTCGTGTTACTTGCATTCCTCCTTGATGAATCTTCTGTGGCCAATGAAGGTGATGAATATGTGTGCAAGTGATTTCAGTGTTAGACTTTCATTTCTTACATCACCCTATTCATCAAACCCCTAAAAGCAATATGAACAGCCGTTTTTTAATTATTTTTATTTATAACCGTTTTTTATAAAAACATAAAACAGATGAAAGAATGTATGCAATATATACAAAGACATACTATACACAAGGAAAAAAAGGAGAACCGCCCCCACCCCCCACAAATAGGCACCAGATACAATGAAAAATAAACACCTTAAACAAAGACATACAATCAAACAAAACAGAGTGAAAAATACATCCATTCATATGAACAGCCATTTTAATAATAACAGTAAAATAACATGAATGACAGTATATCTAGTAATTTCTCAACTCAACTTTTATTTATAAAGCACTTTCAAAACCATTAAAATGAACCAAAGTGCTGTCCATGAGTGTTAAACATTTTATAAAGGTATTTCAAATGATTTGACATAGTATTAAATGATTAACCCATAAAGCAGGTAGTTTCTTAAGTTTGATCATTATTCTGCTATATCATGTTTATGACAGATTTATGACAAGTTATGATGTACTGGTTTATGTTAAGTGGTCATAACAAAGACATTTCAAACAGTTTCATCTTTGCATTAAAAAAAGACATAATTGAGCAAATGACACTTAATGAGGGTTGTCATAAATGTGCATAAAATCTCCTTCATGTTCATGGCACATCTCATGTCATGATTATGAAGGTGTCGTGTATGAACACCCCATCAAGTAAAGTGTTACAAAAAAGGGATAAAAATATATTAGTTTGCACTAGTTGTCATGTTTGCTTTACATTATAGTTTACCCTTAATGTATGTTTTACCTGCACATTCATGTTTTGTATGTTTTTTGTGTAGATGATAGTCCATTCGTTGGTTTGCATTTCACGAATAAATTAAGGGACTTTTATTTTGGTTCGCGGAGCCTGTCGTGTGGTGACGTCATAAGATGTGCCACTGACTCCTGTGGAATGGAAGAGTGAGGTGTTTGTGTGAGGTAAATCGAAAAAATATTTAAGTATAAATATAAGTCTTGATTTTTAAACAAACGTACTCCTGTAACTTAAATGTTATTAGAGAAAACTTTAATAATACTACAGAATTGTAAAGCCGTCGACCGATATGTTTCACATGTTTACTTGGCTAAGGGTGGTTGCTAAGAGAGTGCTGCTCAGTAAAACACAGGCTGTGTCGAAAGTGCGCAAGTTGTAATGTTGTCCAAAATTATTGTGGACATTATCGAGTGCACCTATTTAATCCCGTAATACACCGAGAGTACATCTGATATAACTTTAAACATCTGCCCCTTCACTGTGCCGAATAAACTCTCGCGTCTCGCCACAAGATGGCGCCCGCAACGCTCACTTGTTTTCATTCAGTCATTTCAATAGCCTAATTTAGGGAATAGTGAATGAGGGCATCGGGGACTTGAAGGGACCCCAATGTTTACCCTCTTGTTATTTTTAACCTATAATATTTTAAAGAGATTATCAGATCTCTTTTCCCTGGCTTATCATGTTAAACTAGAGAGACCGATGTTTTTAGTACTCCCTTGGTGTAGTGATTGAATAAGAGTTATACTTTTATTTGTTTGTATATTCTCACAGGTCTTTTGCTGTAGATGGTGAACAAACAATCTTAAATGACACAAGTCACTTTCACACCAGTTCATCTATAAATACTGTGAAGAAGTCAAACAAGCTGCTGCTGTCACAACACATTCAACTACTCTACTATTCTGATCCACTGTTGTAATGATGGAGTGTGTTAAAGAGGAGACTGATCCTGAATCATTCACAATAACACCTCAACACACTCAACAACAAAGAGGTTTGTGTCTAATTTTTATTTATAACTGTGTTAAAGATCAAAGTGTTTTGATGGTTTTTCAAGACTTGACAATAAGGTCTGCCCGACGGCCCATGGTCAGTGTCTTCTTTCTCGTTTTGTTTGTTTATTGTTTGTTTGAAAGCATAGGGTCTGTTCTTCTGTATTTTCCTGCAAGGCATTTTGTGAAACTTGGCAGGCGGGCAACTTTTGAAAAAA
Organism: Paramisgurnus dabryanus; assembly: GCF_030506205.2. NCBI lineage: Eukaryota > Metazoa > Chordata > Actinopteri > Cypriniformes > Cobitidae > Paramisgurnus > Paramisgurnus dabryanus. Next base: position 52,571,603 of record NC_133338.1, read on the forward strand.
TGGCTGGTGGGGAATAAGTTAATTTTGAGTATTGCCCGATATTGAGTCCCGTTCAAATAACTGTAAGTGCTAGGATGGTTAAAATCAACCCAGATATTTATCGAAGAAGTTTATTTCCTAACGTATTTTCATTGCAACGAGACAGACATTTTTGTACCTCCATAATTATTTATTTAAATGTATTATTTTGCTTTGAAAGACATTTAATAACTGCATGGATTAGTTTTTGACGGATATGTGTGCTTTTGGAGGTTTAAAATGGGGCACTATCCAATGTCATTATAAATCTAAAAAGAGCCAGGATATTATTTAATATAACTCTGAGTGTGTTTGGCTGAAAGAAGGAAGTCATGTACACATGAGGGTGAGTTCAATATGCAATAATATTTATTTTGAGGTGAACTATTCCTTTAAATATATTACATTTTAACCAATTCAAGGCACACACACACAACTGTTTGTGACAAAGACTTAGTTTAATTATTTAGGGAGGGTTGTCCGTATCATGTTAAAGGCGCAAAAGAGGATGTTTTTCGCCGGCTGAGAATCCAAAAACGGTTACTGAGTTTTTTAAATGAGCGCATGCGTAAGAACAGCCTCCCTCCTTCACTGCTCATTTCTAGGGAACGCCTTCCAAAACTCGTGCACGAATATTTTAACGAGTGTTTGTTTACCACCGGCATATGCTGTGTCGCGTGACTCCGTCAGTGGATTCATTATGTGAAATGATTTGATAATAAACAAATAAGACGTTAAAACGTTAGATCAGTCTACGCTACTCCCATTTCAACTAGCATGTAGCAGACTGCCTTACAACTACAGTACAATAACAACGTCAATATACCTGAATAACAGTACAACAATAATTATTCCCCAAAGAAAGAATAATCACTGTTACCTGTCGGGAAGAATTTTGCGAACTGCACGTCTGTCTTGACACCTCTCTGTTCCTTCATTGCTCTCCAGCGTTGAAATGCTTCTCCAATAACGACTCTGTTTACATTACGTTCTTCTGACAATTTTCTCCTATTTTCAGCGGCTTTAAAAAAGTCTTTCTTTGCGTCCTACTTCAGGTTTTTTCTCTTCCATGGTGCAAATTCGAGGAGGAAAGCAGGATCGACAATGAAAACAAAACGAAACTTAAGACGGAGTTTCATGCGCCTGTGTTTAGTTACTGGAGCGCGCACGTCTCTCACAAGGATCGTAATGGCAGTGATTGACAAGCCAGAGGGCCAATGATGATTGCGATGACCGCATGAGCAATTGGCTGATGTTTTTAAGGCCCTGTCTTGTGCACAGATGACGTATATTAATATTATTACTTTCAGTGCACCTAATAAATAGTCTTTTATCATTTAGTAAAGACAGTTTCAAGTAATATTGCAAAAATTTATAAAACAAACATCCTCTTTTCCACCTTTAAGTTCTTTCAACATACAACAAACTAATATAATAGATAGTTATGAGATGAGGAGCCTACAATCAAAAAAGATGACCGAAGGTTACCGTTTAAGCTACCAGGACACTTTTTTTATGTTGTGGTGAATTTAGAGATTTTGGTTTATTTTGCTTTCATTCTTTGACCCTTCTATTACTCCTTACTTCCAAAATAAAAGTGCATTTTGGCAGTATTAGACCCACTTTGTTGTGAAAGTGCCTGTTGCATTGATCCATCTTGTGTGAAAAACACTTTGTGATATGATATTACTTTTACATCATCTTTTACATGTTATTTTGTTCACTTTAGTGGAAATAAAAGTGGAAGCTGAAGAACACATTGAAGTGAAGGATGAATATCAGCACCACGGTTTCAAAACTGAAGAAAATTCTTTCGCCTCACAAACTGATGAGAAATCACCTCAAGAAAGAGCTGAAGCCCAAAAATCTTTTGCTTGCAATTTTTGTGAAAAGACTTTCAAACGAAAAGGGCAGCTTACGCATCACCTAAAAATTCACACTGCTGAGAGGCCTTACGCATGCTCCCACTGTAACAAGACTTTCATCCAAAACCGTCAGCTTCAGTATCACAAAAGGATTCACATGGGTGAGAGGCTGTACACCTGCCCTCAATGTGAAAGGATTTTCCCATCAAAATCTAATCTAGAGAGTCACATACGAGTTCACACTGGAGAAAAACCTTTCAAATGTCCTCACTGTGATAAGAGTTTTACACAACGAGGAACTCTTAAGACTCACGTACGAGTTCATACAGATGAGAAGCCATTCTCGTGCCATCTATGTGATAAGAGTTACACACAGGCACAAGGTCTCAGAGTTCATCTGCAGTGTCACTCGGACGAAAGTCACCTGAAGACTCATACAGATGAGAGGCCTTGCTTATGCCATCTGTGTGGCGAGGGTTTCACAGATGAAGAGAATCTTAAACGTCATCTGCTATTTCACTTGAACCAAAGTCTGTTTAGCTGCGATCATTGCGGTCATAAGTTTGTTACGGCAGCACTGCTAAAGAGTCACATGAAGACTCATGCAGGTGAGAGGCCTTGCTTATGCCATCTATGTGGTAAAGCTTTCACAGATGGACAGAATCTTAAACATCATCTGCTGATACACTTGAATGAAAGTCTGTTTAGCTGTGAACTGTGCAATACAACGTTTGTTTCAGCAACAATGCTGAAGAGACACCTAAAGACTCATACAGAGATGAGGTCATATTTGTGTTCTATTTGCGGCAAGACTTGTCTATCGCTCAACAAAATGCAGGAGCACCAGAAGAGGCATACGGGTGTGAAATCCTCAGTGTGTGAAAATGTGTTTCAGGGACCCAAAGAGCTGGAGCAGCACCAGAAGATCCATACTGGAGAAAACCCCTAAAAGTGCTCACATTGTGTAAAGAGTTTTATTGAGTCTGTGACGCTGATCAAACACAAGTGACTGTATACTGGAGAGAAGCTGCACCGCTGTCATTCATGTTGGAGAAGTTTCAGACATAGAAAAATACTGTTTTGCAAATTTGCAGGTATCTGTGTACTTCCAAATTTAAATTTTGTTCATTATTGGTACACTGTAAACCCGGATAAGTTCTACTAACTCAAAAAAATTGAGGCAACTGATTGCCGCTATTTTTCTAAGTTTGCCAACTTAAAAGTTTTGAGTTCTGACAACTTCAATTCAAATCAAAAAAATGTATTTATCTAAACTTAGATAAAGTCTTATATAAATTAAATTATATATTTTATGTAACTTAAATTGTAGTAGTAGTTTTACTGAAATATTTTGAGGCAACTGATTGCCTTGTTTTTCTTAAGTTTCCTGTACTCAAATATCTACATTTTACAACTTAACAGAACACTGTAAAACCTGACAAGTTCAGAGTACTCAAAATATTCACGTAAACTAACTACCATTTAATTTTGTTCACAAATCACAGAAACATATCATGTGACTCTCGATTTTTGATACCAGTGAAAGTGTGTTAAGACTGAACTCAGTGCTGACTTTCACATAGGTATTGTTTATATTAAGGAATTAAGTCACAACTTCGAACTTCGAATAAAACAATGGGATTGTCGATGCTACCACGCCCCCATGTCACGTCCTGTTGGCTTGCCAAGCATGGGATAAAAACTTTAGAAGCATCGGTCCAGCGGAACGCGATCATATTTTAAACACAATGGATGTATTGCTACAACTCCTTGAAATGCATATCATAAACAGGATTACCTATAGTGATCTGACTTTGGACAGAGCGCAGCTCTCTGCATGTGCGTGAGAGAGCCGCCAAGATGCAGCGGGTTATATTTTAAAGAAAAGGGATAGTTTGCCTCAGCTCGCATGAAACGCATAAAACTGAACAAATACATAAGGATTACTACTTTAGTTTATGTTTAGACTTCGGACAGATGCGAGAGCGCATGCACTTGAGACAGAGAGAAGCGCAGCTGCTTATGATGCTGGATTTATTTCAGATGCGTCCAAGAGGCGCACATTAAGTCCATGTGGGTGCAAGAAGGAATCCTCTCTCTACAAGCTCTCGCGTTAAGTGAAGCCCACAAACCCCCATGCGAGTTGTGCAATGTGCATGTTAATGTTAAACTATAATAATAATAAATAATGGCATATCATTTTTGTCTTTCAAAAAAATATGTAAAAATCGAATTGAATCATGACCTTAGAATCGAAAATGTAATCGAATCGAGGATTTGGAGAATCGTGACACCGCTAGTTTATATGATAAAGCAACACATTATTGACCTAAAGCCTAAGCACAGGCACTATACTTCTGAACAATGTGTTAAGCACAAAACTAAAAAAATAGCAAACTTTTCTAAATCACCAACATAAATAAATGTTTAACACTACTGAGTCATTTTGTTTACTAAAAACCACATAAAATATCACTTAATTTCAAAAAATGCTCTCGTTTTGCGGGCTCATGCAAAGCATGCTGGGAACTGAACCAATGGTGCTGATTTAACTTTAAAATGAAGTAAATTTGCAGTGACAGACTCTTTCTTAGCTTACCTGGCAAATTGAACTCATCACAACCAGCAAAAGTTTGTAATTATTTGCATCCAAGAGCAAATTCATCCGTTTAAAACACGTCTGAGTGCCCTTTCAATGATGACGTCACTTTTTGGTAAAAACCGCCAATAGAGGGCTTTTGACTTAAAATATTTAATTATGGTTGAATCTACTTTTCAAGTTCCCTAAACTCTTTACCTTTGGTGTAGTTGTAAAAGCTCAAAAAACTATTTACTGTTAAAGGAACAGTATGTAAGAAATTTATATCAATTGATCATTAAATGGCCCTGAAATGTCACTAGATATTAAAAAAATCATTTTCATTTCAAATACTTATATTACTGACAACAGTGGTATAACCAGGATATTGTCATTTGGAAAGTGGAGTTGCAGCCCTCAACTGATGTTTATGTTGTCGTTTTGTATATTGGCCACCAGCTGTGTGATTGCAGTGCCAGTTTTAGCCACATGTTTTGTGATTGCAATACCAGTTTTGGCCACAATCCTACATACTGTTCCTTTAACTTAAATCTATATGATAGATGTTGAATTAACTCAAAAATAATAGTTAGCTAAACTTTTTGGCACATTTTGAGTACAAGGTACTTTCTATTATAAGTTAGTTTTACTGTCTGGTTTTACAGTGTATGATGTGAAAAGAAATCGTTCACCCAAAACTGAAATTCTGTCATTATCTATACATGGGTTTCAGCTGGCGTCACTCTCTTGTCTTCCGCCATTTTGAGGACCTGAAGTGGTCGCAAAAGAACTAGAAGCTATGCCTTCAATATGTTGTGAGCATCAAAATCGCTATTTTTACAACACTAAGAAGGCTCGACAAAACATGATATTTTGCTCGAAGTATCGCCTGTGTCTCTACACGTGAACTCGAGCATTGAGAACATTGTTTGTGAACAAAGAGTTTACTAAAAAGAAGGTTTTGAACAACTGACTTTGGTTGATTTGGCTTCCGCTCACCGCCATCTTCCCAGTCTAGATGTATCGATCTGCGAATGGAACGTAAGGAGGGAGGAGAGTAAAGATGGATAGCTCCTTAAGCATAGTTCCATATAAATGCACAGATAATTCGTTGTTTTGTCGCAAGTGAAAAACAATATTGACCTTCTAGTTGAAAAAGGAGCCTCATATGAGATTCATTCATTCGCATTCAGAAAACGATTATTTACATCTGGTAGGGATGACGAGCAGACACCATAACAGCCAAAATCAGTTGTACAAAACTTTCTTTTTATTAAACTCTGTGTACACAAACAATGTTCTCAATGTTTGCGTTCATGAGTAGAGATCCAGGTGATACTTCGAGCAAAGTTTCATGTTGTGACGCGCCGCCTTAGTGTTGTAAAATAGTGGTAGTTCGGTAGCAGCGAACAGCGGCTGGAAGAACGTATCGGGGATTGAGTAGGCATCACACCCAAACCAAGGTATATTTTTTTAAAGTCGCGTTTCTTTTCATGACAGTCGAGGTGCGACATGTTGTCTTTCGTAGCCATTTCCCGTATCCATAAGAATCATAGACAGTAAAAGATAAGAAATCCGTAAATCGTAGCAAGCCAGCCAATGCTTGTCAGTAGCCTACTGGTACTCGGTAGGTCCTCAAGATGGCGGCATAACGTAAAAAGTCACATGACTGAAACCCATGTATTGACAACTCAGCTTGCACTGCACATTTTAGTTTAATTTCACATTTAATTTCAAATCAGACTCATTTAAGTGACTGCTTGTAGCTGTTGGTAAATCAGTCTGCACTAGTCATGGTGTTTGTTTCTGAGTGGAGCCTGCGTAACAGTTACAAAAAAGCAAACTTTATTTCAATGTATTTTTATGTCATCACTTGCCATTCTAACTGTAAGCTCATAGTTTGGAAGCTTAAAGCCTATTTTGTATGTACATTGTTTGACTTTCAATTAAAAAAATTTGGAAGCACAGTTATTCATTGGTAGATTACATATTGATAAATGTGAAATATATATATTTTACCAATGCCTTCACGTTTATTTTTAATGCATTTCACGATGTTGTACATGGGCCATTTTCCAGTCGGAAGTGATCATCACTATGCTAAGATCAGAGCTCTTTATGTGTAAACTTTAGAGGGAGTTGCGGAGCTGTGGCAGATTAAAAACAGCATAGCGACTGTTTATGTGGTGTATAAGTTAATCTGTGATTTTAATTTTGTGACTTTTTCTCATTTATGGCAATGAACATGCATGCAAAATTAGGATACGCTAATATGTTTTGAAGTATGTGCAAATCATTTTATAATGATTTTGATGGTCGCAGGTCAATCTTTTTGGCCCAAGGCATCTGTACAGACCCAAATTAAAAATATGTCTTCAGTATATGTTGCTATATTTGTGTTTTACTATTCTGGAATGGGGAAAAAATGCTTCTCCTCACTATTTTCAGTACCATAAAAGACTTTCTCTTTTATGATCATTTTTATTTTCAGTGTATATGAAATACTTTGTAAAGCAGATGAATCCAGACCCACAGAAAATCCAGAGGTGAATACAGTAATAGGAAAAATATCATACTTTTTAATATCAAAGTCTTTGTAATGTGTGACAAATACTGATACTAAAATTGTCTTGTTCATACCCAATTAATTCTTGATATTTATAATGTGATATTTAGGAATTGCATCGAATACAATTGGGGTTATTTTGATAACTCATTGAGGGTAATTTGTTAAATAATGTCAACTACTGTCTATATCTCCGTCCATATACTTAAAATCTAAATTTTGTTAATTATGGATAATGATGGAAAGAGAAATGGAAAGTCTTGAGACATTATTAATAGTATAATCTCATTATTTATTGCCCTATCCAGCGCTACAAAGCATTTTTCAGTCAGTCTTCCTCTGGTGGAAAGAGCTGCCAACTTTCACCTGATCGTCTGATTCCATAAAACATCTGAAGACAAATCTCTTGTGTAAACACTGCCACTTTGGTAAACATTGCTAACAATATTATTCAAATGCTGTTCACTCCTAGCTCCATTACTTGTGTGCTTATTATTTGCTCTTGTGACAAAATGCTCAATTCCCCCTCATTTGTAAGTCGCTTTGGATAAAAGCGTATGCTAAATGATTAAATATAAATGAATAAATGCATTAATGATCTGATAAGGCCTTAGATGGATATGTGCGGTGCTCTAGAGAATTACTAAATTATTGAAAAAATGTCAGTATAATGCACATTGTGCATTGTAATAATGTAGTATACTTTTAACTACATAGCATACACGAGAAATATACTTTAGGCTTCATGCAGTCACCATGCACTTAACTATAATTTTTTTGTAGGCTATATGGTCATTGAGTTATTTGTTCGTGAATCAGTCTACAATAGTCATGATGTTTGTTTGTTTGTTTCTGTGGCAGCCAGCAAACAATCAAAAATAATAAAAGATAAGACTTTATAAGGCTTATTTTAGCATCACTGGCAATTCAGAATATAAGTTATAGTCTGAATATAAATACTTTGTGCCTGCTGTAAATAAATAGTTAATAAGATGCCATGTAATTTACTGGTCTATTCTGTATTGTAAAGTATGATATTTAATCTTTAATATGTTTTTTTTCACCTCACTCACGTTTTGTGCCTTTTTTAGATATGTCATTTTCATGCATTTGACGATTTTGGATCATTTAAAGGGACTTTTATTTTGCCTCTCACATCCTGCGTTGTGGTGACGTAATTCGTTCTGCGCTGCGGATCGTCAGTAGGTTGAGGGAAAGGGGTTTGTGCGGTGAATAAAATTATACAAATATGATTTAATTATTTAAAATGTCAAAAAGGCAATTTTAAAGAATATTAGACTATTACAATTCTTTATTTTAAAGAGTTGTTTAACAAGGGCTAACGTTTATGCAAGCCAATGCGAAGAGATTTCGATTCAGGTATAAATGTTTTATTATCTGTTGATGTGTTTTTGAGGAAATGTTTTGGAGAAATTTAAGGAAAGTACACGTTCTCTTTTCCATACCGATCTGATGGGTAAAAGCTATTGCTAATAACATTTAAAGGGACCATAATTCAATTGCAGAAGGACTTTGATTTTCCATTTGGAATTTGGCAGACATTGAATGTTTGTGTATACATATATGCAAACAGTTTGCAGTGTTTTACCATTTTTAAGTCCACATATAGACTTAAATAATTTGCATGTATAAAAGCCTGGAAGATTCTGTCATTATTTACCCTTTATGTTTATTTGATCATAGTTCATCTATAAATACTTCTGATCCACTGTTGTAATGATGGAGTGTGTTAAAGAGGAGACTGATCCTGAATCATTCACAATAACACATCAACATACTCAACAACAAAGAGGTTTGTGTCTAATCTTTATTTATCATTAATAAATGCTAAAGATGATGAAGTTTCAGTCATGTTTAGTGGATTTTAACGTAAAACAAATCAGATATAATAGATGTGAAAATTAAGGCTGTAGAAAACAATAGTGACGGATTCAAAAGGCAATTTTCAACTACATTTTATTAGAGAGGAATAATGATTAATTGCAACTATTCGTTTGCAGAATAAACATTTTTGTTTACATCATATATGTGTGTGTATTGTGTATAATAATTATGTATGTATATATAAATACACACACATGCATGTATAATAAAAATAGATTTATATATTAAGTATTAAGAATTTATATAATATATGTCTGTGTGTATATGTATATTTGTTAAATATATACATGCATGTGTGTGTGTGTGTGTGTGTGTGTATTTATATATACATACACATATGATGTAAACAAAAACGTTTATTATGGAAACGATTAGTTGCAATTAATCGTTATGCAGCACTACATTTTATGTTATTGAAAACATCATAATTTAGTTTTAATAAACCAGCAATTACAAACATTTTATTTTATATTCTTATATTAAATTGGGATTTAATTGTTAATAATTTTTGACATGTTACTATGTTCATTTTAGACCTCATGGCAGTAAAAGAGAAAGATGAAGAACACGGTGAAGTGAAGGATGAACATCAGCACAACAGTTTCATAATTGATGAAAATTATTTCAGCATCTCACAAAGTGATGAAAAAACAACTCAAGAAAGAGTTGAAGCCAAAAAACCTTTTGGTTGCAGTTTTTGTGGTAAGACTTTCTCACACAAAGGTCACCTAAAGCATCACTTACAGCTTCACACCGGTGAGAGGCCTTACGCATGCTCCCAGTGTGAGAAAACTTTTATCCAAAAAGGTCACTTTAGATATCACATGATGAGTCACAAAGGTGAGAGGCCCTTTGCGTGCCCTCTGTGTGATAAGCGTTTCTTTACCAAAGGAATTCTTAATAATCACCTGAAGACTCATACAGGAGTGAGACCATACACCTGTCCTCAGTGTGATAAGAGTTTCCAATTAAAGGCACATCTGGAGGGTCACATACGAGTTCACACTGGAGAAAAACCTTTCACATGCCCTCAGTGTGATACAAGTTTTTCACATCGAGCACCTCTTAAGAACCACATAAGAATTCATACAGGTGAGAAGCCTTACTCGTGCCATCTGTGTGATAAGAGTTTCGCACATGCACAAAGTCTCAAACTTCATCTGCAGTTTCACTCCAGCGAAAGGCCGTTTAGCTGCGATCAGTGCGATAAAAAGTTTATTTCAGCAGCTCTGCTAAAGAGACATCTAAAGTCTCATACATTGTAAAAGTTTATATGATTCAAAAAAGCTGGAGCAGCACTAAAAGCCCCATACTGGAGAAAACCCTAAAATTGCTCATATTTTGGAAAGAGTTAAGAAACTTATATAACATGAGAAACTGCATACCGGAGAGAAACCGCACCACTGCCATTGAATTACTCCAATAAATATAAAAATTTTTGTATTACTTTAGTGATGAGGCTTGTTAAGATGCAATCTGTAACTTTTACATCTTTATCACCATCTCTGTTTGAAATGTAAAATTGCAGGTTACTTTACATACCTATATTTACATTTAAATTAATCTTGAAAGATAAACACAACTTTTATGAATTTAAAGTCTAAATGCAATGCATTTACTAGAAATAAAAAAAAATATATAATTTACTAAAAAAATTGCATAAAAGTTGTGCTAATCTATGAAGATTATCTTGTTGGACAAAATGTGCAAGTGTAATAAACTTTTGTTAGACTTGGAGCTGATTTTTTGCAATAATCCAACAGTCTATAGGGATTTTTTTTAGCAAGGGAACCAGTGTCCCGCTAACTTCCAGGGTTGGCCTACAAAAATGCATCCTCCTTGCGGCACTCATTTCTCAACTCTACACTTTCTTAACTTTAACATTGCTTACATTATTATTACAAATAACTCTTATGCTATTTATGTCTGGTTTCATTACTATTTATTTAAAATTAAAGTTATACACTTCACTTTAATTTATTTAACTTTTCTTGCTAGTTTGTTAGAAAACAAACTCATACTTTGCATAAAGTTTAATTTCTTTATTTAAACTTTATATATATAAATATTTGAAGTGTCTGTTGTAAAACTCGATTAAGATGCATTGTCAATCATAGGTCGATTCATTATTGTAATTGTTTGAACAATGTGGGGTATTATCATTAAATATATTTGTTTTAACAATAATTTGACGCCTTGTGTATTTTTGTAGATGATAGCTATTACTTTCCATGTATTTCATAATTCTGGACATAGATTGAATAAAGGGACTTTTATTTTGCTTCTCGAGAATGTCATGTGATGACGTCATACGGAGTGCGCCGCATCTCGACTGGCGGTTAAGGGAAAATTGAGGTGTTTGTGTGAGGTAAATACAGCACAAAATACGGATATAAAATAGGTTTTAATTTTACAAGTTTAAATAATATTTTTGCCATATTTAATGTGAAGTACTCAATTGTTTTCTGAGAGGAACAAAGATATTTACTTTATTTCAAACCATTCATTAATGTATGTTTCTTTAATCTGTTTATAAATTTTACATGAAGTGTTTTTGATCTATTTAAAACGTTCATGTTCCTCTTTTCAACAGCAGATTTGGAATTGCTAATGAAAATTAATATGGTCATTATAACTTGCTTGGACTTTGGTTTTCCATATGCTTGTACAAATGAAAATGCAAATGATTTGTATTATGTCGCAGTTTTACTAACGAGTGGAGAATGCAATTTCAATTACATTGATGCAGTACATTCAGATAATATCTAGTTAAAGAACTAGTTTGCCAAAAATGAAGAGTATGTTATTGTTTAAACAACCTAATATTTTCTTGGTTCAATACATTTTGAGCTATTTTAGTTTTATGTTTTTTTTTGCATCTATTAGTTCTACGCCTGCCCTGTCCTCTTATAAAGGGTGACATCAATTTTTAGGTATGGTTTCCTAGTCCCAGACTAAAATGAATGTTTAAGCGGTTTTAACAGAAACTTTGCACTGACATGTCTTATATGATATAGGGGCAATTTCCTGGACAGGGAATAAATAAATGTAAGAGCTGTCCAAACTGAAAACAACTTTCATTGACATATCTTAAAATACATCAGTGCCCTTTGTTTTGCCTCAATGCACACAAGTAATGTTTTTAGTAAGGCATGTTTGTTAAAACTAGGGATGCACCGATACTGGTATCGGGTATCGGCCTCGATACCACATTTTCTAAAGTACTCGTACTCGTTAAAAGTCCCCCGATACCAGGGATCGATACCACGATCTGAGAAATGTCTATGTTTGAGCGGCGTGTAAGGGGTTAATGCCTCTTGTGTTGTCCAAAGAGGCAGAGTTTACAACAAACTGGAAAACTAGTCCTTTGTTTTTTTGTTAAATTATATGACTAAAGCTGTTACCTGTAAATTTAAATCATGTTTTTTATTAAGTACTCGGTATCGGCAAGTACTGAAATTCAAGTACTCGTACTCGTATTTTAAAAAAGTGGTATCGGTGCATCCTTAGTTAAAACTATTTATATTTCCTAATTAAACTAAGGCCTAGTCCTGGGTTAAGCTGACCCGTATCCGCGAAAACCACGCCATAACCCCCTAAGTTCACTAAACAATAGGGATGCACCGAAATGAAAATTCTTTGCCGAAACCGAAAAAGAGGAAACCAAGGCCGAAAACCAGAACACCGAAATACTTTTTTATGCCAATTATTAGTACCCTTGCATTTATGGCCATCACTGTGTTCTAACTTTACTAGGGTTGTGATGGATCACATTACAGTTTTTGAGGCACAGATCGGATTATTTTTCGGACCAGTAAAAAGGGGGTGGGAAAAATCTAATAACAAATAAAGAAATGGCAAACATTCATAAAAAAGAACAAAGTTGCACATTAAGTAAGGTCTGAAATTAGCATTAGGTACAGAAATCCAATTAAATGAATCATAACACTGTCTTTATTGTATAAATTAAATATAATTATTATTCTTTTAGATCTACAAAAGTGATTTTCTTTTTGTCTTTGGTTGTTTGATTAACATTAATGACAAAGCTTTAAGTAGGTTAATTTAGGTTACTGTCTCTTTAAGACCAAATAAGCACAGACTGGTTTCTGACTGTAATCTATACATACACTTAAGACATAAACAAATGTTTTTATTAGAAAAAGAATACTGTGGGAGATCATTTTGCTTGTATGTGCCCTGTCAGTAACAGAAAGATTTTATGTTCGCTTGCTTTTTAAAACGTGTCTCTCTTTGTGTGCATTATTGAGTGCCCTTCAACGCACACACACAGAGACAGAGTGCGAATCCCAAACAGCGCAGCATAAACAGTTGCTTTATTCACCAAATGTATGTTAATGGACTACAGTATGTGAAACATTTGCACAACTCTCTCTAAAGTTTACACATCAAGAGTTCTGATCGATCACGTCTGACACATTCAACCTCATGTGGCTCTGTACACAAAGCTACTCATTTTAGCGCATTTTTGTGGTTAAATACGTCCACACCACAGATGTTGCTTCAGACAAGCACATGCAAGTCTCGGTTTCTGTTTGAGTCATCACAACATTTCGGCAGTATTGTTGTGGTGATAGAAGTCTTTCGGTGGCTGAATATTTGGTGCATCCCTGCTAAACACATGTAGGTCTGGTTTCAGAGACAAGGCTTAGCTAAAGTCAGGACTAGGCCTTAGTTAAACTAAGATTTTTAAGCATCTTTTATAAACATGCCTTCTAGATACAGAAGTTACTTGTGTATCTTAAGACAAATTAATGGCACTGGCATATTTTAAGATCTGTATGTGCAAGATATTTTAACTTTGGTGGTTTGTATATCTTCACAGGTCTGTTCCTGTAGATGCTGAAGAAACAATCTTAAATGATACAATCTTCAATGAAGTCACTATCACACCAGTTCATCTATAAATACTGTGAAGAAGTCAAACAAGCAGCTGCTGTCACAACACATTCAACTACTCTACTATTCTGATCCACTGTTGTAATGATGGAGTGTGTTAAAGAGGAGACTGATCCTGAATCATTCACAATAACACTTCAAAATACTCAACAACAAAGAGGTTTGTATCTAATATTTTTATTATTAATAGCTGTTTACTGAGATTTTACTTAATTATTTAAAAATAAGACCGGTACTACTAAATTTGATGGTTTGAATATGACAAAGTTTCATTTTTTATTAATGCATTACTACATTTATTTCAGAGTTGGTGGAAGTTAAAGAGGAAGATCAAAAACGCAATGAAATAAAGGATGACGATCAGGACCACAATTCAATGACTGCCAGCTGCATAGAAACTGATGAGAATTCCCATCAAGAAAAGGTTAAATCCAAAAATGTTTTTCAATGCCAACTTTCTGATAAGACTTTCGCACTAAGAAAGAGCTTAAAGTATCACCTAATGATTCACATTGGTGAGAGGCCTTATGCTTGCTCCCACTGTGAGAAGACTTTTATCCTAGAACATCAACTTAACAGTCACATGATGGTTCACACAGGTGAGAGGCCCTTTGCTTGCCCTCAGTGTGATAAACGTTATATTAAAAAAGGAACTCTTACTATTCACTTAAAGACTCACAGTAATGTAAGTCCATACGTCTGTGCTCAATGTGGAAAGACTTTCTCAATTAAATCAAATCTACAGAAGCACATACGCATTCACACCGAGGAGAAACCTTTACATGCCCTCAGTGTGATAAGAGCTTTAAACAACGTGAACATCTTTTGTGTCACATACGAATTCATACAGGTGAGAAGCCTTACTCATGCGATCAGTGCGATAAGAAGTATATTTCGCCATGTCTGTTAAAAGAGCACCTAAAGACTCATACAGGTGAGAAGCCGTATTTGTGCTCCATTTGTGGGAAGAGTTTTAAGTCGCTCAACAAAATTAAAGAGCACCAGAAGAGGCACACGGGTGTCAACTGCTCTGTGTGTGGAAATTTGTTTCAGGGAACCAAAGAGCTGGAGCAGCACCAGAAGATTCATACTGGAGAAAACCCCTAAAAGTGTTCACATTGTGTAAAGAGTTTTATTGAGTCTGTGACGCTGATAAAACACAAGTGACTGTATACTGGAGAGAAGCTGCACCGCTGTCATTCATGTTGGAGAAGTTTCAGACGATCACACAGCTGCAGACTGCAAAAAGTGAAGTCTTCAGGTTTGTTTGGAAATGCAGATAAACCTTACAACTGAAATTCTCCACAAACAATTCATTTTGTATCCATGTTTTTGTAATCACAAAAAATTGCACTTTAACAATGCTTATCACATTTAATAAAAGAAATAAACATTTGAAATCTATCTGTCTATGTTTAATGAATAAATATAATATACAAGTTTCACTTTTTGAATGGAATTAGGGAAATAAACCTTAAACTATACTTAATAATAAACTTTTTGATGATATTATAATTATATGATCAGCACCTGTATGTGACCCTGAACCACAAAACCAGTCATAAGTCGCACTTGTATATTTGTAGCAACAGCCAATACATTGTGTGAGTCAAAATTATTGATTTTTCTATTATGGAAAAAATCATTAGGATATTAAGTAAAGATCATGTTCCATGAAGATATTTTGTAAATTTTCTACAGTAAATAAAAAAAATTATTATTCATTAGTAATATGTGTTGCTTAGGACTTTATTTGGACAAATTTAAAAGGTGATTTTCTTTTGATATTTTTGCATCCTCAGATTCCAGATTTTCAAATAGTTTTATCTCGGACAAATATTGTCATATTCTAACAAACCGTACATCAATGGAAACCATATTTATTTTGTAATAATGAAATCTAATACAAAATTACTCTTATGCATAATGAAATTGAGAGTAGTAATGCTTTCCGTTTTTATAAAGCCAGACAGTATAGTTTTTTTAATTTAAAATCTGTGAAGTAAAATGCTTGCAAAAATAAGAAAAATATCAACACAAGATTATATTTGAGATTAATAAATACTGCCGTAAATATGTATGCTGAGTACAACTATATTTTTTTTAAAACACAATTGGATGATTTAAAGATAATGGTGTATGTGCTCAAAGGTCAAATTTAGAAGGAAGGAGAGACAAGCACATTCTATTTCTGAAGGTTATAATAAAGACGGCAGTCAAATTTTTTTTACAGTTTTCACTAATGGTGAAGGTGAACAATATTAAAAATACTGATCTTACAATAATAAGTAAGGAAAGGTTATTGTACACAGTGACTTTTATTCTTTTAATTTCTTGCCAAGAAAAAAATAATTTTATTCCAAGGATTGAAAATGAATGGACGATATATGCAAGAACTCAAATTAGCGGTTTAGAAACTTAATTCAAACAAATCATCTGGGTCCGACAGCCTTAAAGCTAATTAAAGCTAACATAAACATGTTTGATATGAAATAAGACTACTGTTTTCGGATTTGTTTGCTTAATAACATTGTAATATTGGCAAAATGCTGCATTCATAAATTTAGATTCTTAAAATCCCTTCCACTATTTATTGTATCTAGGAATGATTTAAACTTTTTTTTTCTAAAATTCTGGCCAAAATGAGATGTTGAAGTGGTTTTTGATATCATATAATCTATTTTGATATTTCCCTTCTTGGTAGTAATTTTCTATTTATGTTAATCTTAAGTTATGATTTTTATATTTTTTATTCAGCCTATTTCTTTTTTAGGGCCCGAGCACACCGGGGTGTGAGGACACTATTGTTCTTAAAGGAGTTATTTTATTTGTTTTAACTATGCTTTTTGGTTATGTTGTGTTGAGACTTTATGTCAACCGCTTGATGTATAATTTGCATACAATTCTATTTGCATAGAATTTGTATAAATTTGTATTTGTTGTAATTAAAGTGTTGTATTTAATAAAAAATATTAAATAAGGGGACTTTTATTTTGGTTCGTCGAGCCTATCGTGTGGTGACATCATAAGGAGTGCGCTGCCGCTTGTCGTCTGTCGGCTGAGGGAAGATTGAGGTGTGTTTATTTAATTTCAACATGACAATGTTGTTTATAATGTTTTTTATTTTTTACATTGATTTCACAAACTTAATGAATTATTGTATCGCATATCAGCAAGTTACCCCTTATACAACATACATTTCCCTTCAATATCATGCAGCCCTTACCTGTTCCGGGAGCAACTCCTAAAATTAAATATGTTTATGACATTTGAAATGAAAAGTGTTTAAAAACCACGATAAACAACACAAGTGCTGAGAGTTTGTGTTGTAGATCACAGAGTAAACAGTGTCATGTTATTACATTGAAGATTCTTTCATTGTTAACCTTTTATGTTTATTTGATCATAGTTCATCTATAAATACTGTGAAGAAGTCAAACAAGCAGCTGCTGTCACAACACATTCAACTACTCTACTATTCTGATCCACTGTTGTAATGATGGAGTGTGTTAAAGAGGAGACTGATCCTGAATCATTCACAATAACACCTCAACATACTCAACAACAAAGAGGTTTGTGTCTAATCTTCATTTATCATTAATAGCTGTTTACTGAGATTTGACTTAATTCATTAAAAATAGACAGGCAGTCATCTACTACATCCAATGGTATTGAATTTGGCAGAATTTCTTTTTCTTATACAAAACATCACAAAAATGTACAGTATGTTGCATCTGATGTTATTTTGGAATTTTTTCATACATAACTATATTAATTTCAGATTTGGTGAAAGAGGAAGGTGAAGAACACAATGAACTAAAGGATGAACATCAGGACCACAATTTTATGACTGACAGCTGCTCAGAAACTGATGAGAATTCCCATCAAGAAAGAGTTAAAGCCAAAAATGTTTTTGAATGCCATCTTTGTGGTAAGACTTTCTCACTAAAAGGGAACCTAACGTATCATCTGAAGAGTCACATTGGTGAGAGGCCTTATGCTTGCTCCCACTGTGAGAAGACTTTTTTCCAAGAATGTCATCTTAGGTATCACATGATGAGTCACACAGGTGAGAGGCCTTTTGCCTGCCCATATTGTGATAAACGTTATATTAAAAAAGGAACTCTTAATACTCACTTAAAGACTCACAGTACTGAAAGGCCATACGTCTGCGCTCAATGTGGAAAGAGTTTTTCATGGCAGGGACTATTAAATGCTCATGTGAGACGCCACACTAGTGATAAGCCGTACACCTGCTCTCATTGTGGAAAGAGTTTCTTATTTAAATCACGTCTACAGATTCATATACGAATTCACACTGGAGAGAAACCTTTTAAATGCCCTCAGTGTGATAGGAGTTTTGTGCAACAAGGAGGTCTTAGGTATCACATAAGAATTCATACAGGTGAGAAGCCTTTCTCGTGCCATCTGTGTGGTAAGGGTTACATACATCCACAAGGTCTGAGACTGCATTTGCAGGTTCACTTGAATGTAAGGCCATTTAGTTGCGATCAGTGCGATAAGAAGTATGTTTCATCAACTCTGTTAAAAGAGCACAGACAGACTCATACAGGTGAGAAGCCGTATTTGTGTTCTGTTTGTGGGAAGAGTTATCCATCACTTAAAAGAGTTAAATTGCACCAGAAGAGGCATTCGGGTGTAAAGTGCTCTCTGTGTGAAAATGTATTTCTGGGACCCAAAGAGCTGGAGCAGCACCAGAAGATCCATAATGGAGAAAACCCCTAAAAGTAAAGAATTTTATTGAGTCTGGACGCTGATAAAACACAAGTGACTGTATACTGGAGAGAAGCTGCAATGCAGATAAACCTTATCCCTGGACCACAAAACCAGTCATAAGTCAAACTGGTATATTTGTAGCAACAGCCAACAATACATTGTGTGGGTGAAAAACAATATGCAGTTTAGTGATAATGATATCATTGCATTGTGACTATAAGATATTAAGTTTACAGGCTATTGTGGATTTTGGTAGAGTTGTACAAACGTTTGTACTTTGTGGTATAAAAATAAATGGTTGTGTTTTATATCATACTTCATTTGGTAATTAATACATTTAAGCTAATCAGCGTATTAATGTGTTGCCTTAACCACATACTCATATTTTCAAAACAAAACAAGCAGGATTTTTGCCTTTTAAAGTTTTTTATTTTATTGTAAAAAATACATTGAAATAAGAATAGCCAGGGCTGCACGTATTGGTTAGACTGAATAATCGACCTCAAGTAGTCTGCTGTCCCATCCTCGGGTGTTCTTCTGAGTCTGAACTTGCAAGTCCGAACTTGGCGTTCTTTGTATTGAAAAACGGCCCGATTCCTCTAAAAGCAAAAGAAATACACTTAAAAATTTCACATGAAATGTATTCTTCTAGCAAATTCCTTAATCAAAATATTAAAATGGAATTTGTCCTGTTTTCTTTTTTGCAATAGCCATTCTGAATACACTAATCATATCAATAATGATCATACCTTTATTTCATGCATTATTTTTTTTTTACAATTTTTTTGGGAGATTTTAATTTTCTAAATAACATTGTAATGTTGGCAAAATATTTAATTCATAAACTTAGATTCTTGAAATCCCTTCCAATATTTATTGTATCTAGAAACAATGTAAACTTTTTTCTAAAGCCCTGGCCATAATAAGAGGTAGAAGTGTTTTTTGATATCATATAATCTATTTTGATATTTCCCTTGATAGTTATTTTTTACTTATGTTAATCTTAAACTATAATAATCTTTTATTTATTTTATTTATTTTGACTATGCTTTTTGTTTAAGTTGCGTTGAGCTTTTTATGTCAATCGCTTCATGTAGAATGAAAACATTTGCCTTTGTTGTAATTAAAGTTTTGTATTTAATAAAAAAAGATTAAATAAGGAGACTTTTATTTTGGTTCTTGAAGACTATCGTGTGGTGACGTCATAAGGAGTGCGCTACCCATCGTCTGTCGGTTGAGGCACATTGAGGTGTCTATGTGAGGTAAATAAACAATAAAAATGTGATTTAATTTTTTCCTTCATTTTAACAAAGTACTCCACCAACTTAAATGTTACTGAAGCAAGTTTAGATAATATTAGAATATTGTAATACTTTATTATGAAGTACTGAGAGTCTCTTGTACAACGCCAACATTTATGTTATGTTTGTTCTCCGAATAAAAGCATGAAGAAAAAATATTTACTTTCTTTTAAAACCATTCTGTTTATATATGTTTTAATAAACCTGCTGATTCTAGTTTTTTTTACTATGTTTTTGAAGATTTTAAAGCAATATGCATACAGTTTTAAATCCACATCCATACAGCAAATAGTAAATTACTAATCAAAATGTAAATAATTCCTTGAAAATCTTACCATTCACTGCAGCTGAACCTGTTCTAGTGAACAGCAAATATCAAAACTGTGCGTATCGCTATATACTTTACAATGGTTTGCAGAAACTGAATGATTTTAATACTTTTTAAAGTTATGTATAGTCTAGTTTTTAGGGCAGAGAGACAGAGAGAGTAATGCTTTCTTTTTACAGAAAGAATGCGTAACATGTTTGTTGTTATATAATTTTCAGTTTTTAAATATATTTTATTATTATTTAAACTAATTTGATAAACTTAAAGCATTGTTATTTTGGCATATCAAATCATTTAGCAAGTTACATCTTCCTTCAATATCATGCAGCCCTAATGATGGAGTGTGTTAAAGAGGAGACTGATCCTGAATCATTCACAATAACACCTCAACATACTCAACAACAAAGAGGTTTGTGTCTAATCTTAATTTATCATTAATAACTGTTTACTGAGATTTGACTTAACTCATAAAAAAATAGACAGGCAGTCATCTACTACACCTAATATGATTGAATATGACCAAATATGAATATGATTTTCTTAGACCAAAATATAAAGAATGTTGCATCTGATGTTAATTAGGGATGTTCTTTTTGAATACATATTTATTTCAGATTTGGTGGAAGTGAAAGAGGAAGATCAAGAACACAATGAACTAAAGGATGAAGATCAGGACCACAAATTTATGACTGACAGCTGCTCAGAAACTGATGAGAATTCCTCTCAAGAAAGAGTTAAAGCCAAAAATGTTTTTGAATGCCATCTTTGTGATAAGACTTTCTCACTGAAAGGGAACCTAACGTATCATCTAAAGAGTCACACTGGTGACAGGCCTTATGCTTGCTCCCACTGCGAGAAGACTTTTTTCCAAGAATGTCATCTTAGGTATCACATAATAAAACACACTGGTGAGAAGAAGCCTCACGCATGCTCCCAGTGTGAGAAGGCTTTCCTCCAAAAATGTCAACTTAAGCATCACATGATGGTTCACACAGGTGAGAGGCCCTTTGCCTGCCCATATTGTGATAGACGTTATATTAAAAAAGGAACTCTTAATACTCACTTAAAGACTCACAGTACTGAAAAGCCGTATGTCTGCGCTCAATGTGGAAAGATGTACACATTTAGATCACATCTTAAGAATCATATGATAACTCACAGTCAGACAAAGCCTTTTTCATGCCCTCAGTGTGGAAAAAGTTTTTCACATAAGAGCAACTTAAATGCTCACGTGAGACGGCACACTAGTGATAAGCCGTACACCTGCTCTTATTGTGGAAAGAGTTTCTTAGGTAAAGCACATCTACAGGATCACATACGAATTCACACTGGAGAGAAACCTTTCAGGTGCCCTCAGTGTGACAAGAGTTTTGCGCAACAAGGAGCTCTTAGGCATCACATACGAATTCATACAGGCGAGAAGCCTTACTCGTGCCATCTGTGTGATAAGAGTTACGCGCAGGCACAAGGACTGAGATTTCATTTGCAGGTTCACTCGAATGAAAGGCCTTTTAGCTGCGATCAGTGCGATAAGAAATATTTTTCAGCATCTCTGTTAAAAGAGCACATAAGGACTCATACAGGTGAGAAGCCGTATTTGTGTTCTGTATGTGGGAAGAGGTTTCCATCACTTAAAACAGTTAAAATGCACCAGAAGAGGCACGTGGGAGTGAAGTGCTCTGTGTGTGAAAATGTATTTTTGGGACCCAAAGAGCTGGAGCAGCACCAGAAGATCCATAATGGAGAAAACCCCTGAAAGTGTTCACATTGTGGAAAGAGTTTTATTGAGTCTGTAACGCTGATAAAACACAAGTGACTGTATACTGGAGAGAAGCTGCACCGCTGTCATTCATGTCGGAGAAGTTTCAGACGATCACACAGCTGCAGACTCACAGAGAAAAGCGCTGACTGCAAAGAGTAAACAAAGATCAACTTCAGTCTTTAGGTCCATGCACATGATGTGAAATGCAGAAAAACCTTACAACTGAAATTCTTTCTAAACAATTAATTTCAATGTATTATATCTACAATAGCAACATGTTAATTTAATAAAGTAAAATTACACGATAAAGATCTCCAGGGGCCTTATTTTAAAAACAGCATAGATTTCATCCTTGAAGTGTGCATATGCATATACACTGTAAAAAGTGAAAAGTTGGATAAACATACAAATTACTTCAACTTGTAAAGTGCAGTTTATACTCGTATGTATGTGTGATTGCATGATGCAAGTATAATAAATCCTTAACACCTATAAAAAGTAATTTATTTTAACTTACATTTTTATTTAAAGTGTTAATGAATTATTAGAAATAACTATTCACTATAATATTAGACTAGTAATGAATCTTTTGGTAGAATATAATAATTTTAAAGAGGATCATGGATGTATTCTTTTCTTAGACTTTAAGAAGATTTTTCACACGTTAGAACAGAACTAAAAATTATTCATATACCAGATATAATTGTTTATATTTTATAATAGTGATTGCAGGACACCATAGTTTATTGATGTAATTGAGTATAGAAAAAAAGTAAACTGTGACACATACAAAAACATTCTTCAAACAGTGGACTAGCATTGAACATCTTATATAGATGATTATTGTAAAATTTTAGACTATAATGCTTTTACATTGAAACATGGCTTTACCTGCTAATGCAATACCTTCTGGCATAAAAATGATAATGAGATGCTCCCTTTTTAGTGCTAAATTTCAATTCTTCCCGATTTATACATTGGTGATATTGATTTTAAGAGTTATCACTGTACTAACAAATATATAAGATATGTAAGTTAAAAGAGATAATTTAGATCACAATAATGTAAAATATTTAAGAACTGCTTATGTAGCCGGTACTATTGTAATATTCCTCCAAAAGCAAAATAAACGGAATTATAAAAATGAATGAATTTTTTTCGAACAAATTCCCAAATCAAAAGTTTAATATGGATTTTGTCCCCTGTTCTTTTTTGCATAGCTATTCTGAAGACACTTATCATATCTTTATTTCATGCAGTTTCTCCAAAAAAATGTGGCGATCAGTTCAGGACTGGTTGATGAAAAATAGGTAGTTGTTGATGGCTTTCACCTTACAACGTGCTTTATATGGAATAAGACTGTGTTCAGTTTTATTTGCTTAAAAACACTGTAATATCGGCAAAATAGTTCATTCATAAATTTAGATTCTTAAAATCTCTTCCACTATTTATTGTATCTAGAAAGAATTTAACCATTTTTTTCTAAAGCCCTGGCCAAAATGAGAGGTTAAAATGCAATAAAACTGCTTAATCTTTTGATATCATATGATCTTTTTTGATATTGCCCTTGACAGTTATTTTCTATTCATGGTAATCTTAAATTATGATTTTAAATCCTAAAATAGTATTTATCTTATTTATCTTTTTTTACTATGCGTTTTGGTCATGTTGTGTTGAGCCTGTCATATCAATCGCTTCATATAGAATTTTTGTATTTAGTTTTGTATTGAATTAAAATAGATTAAATAGAGGGACTTTTAGTTTGCTTCTTGGAGTCTCGTTTGGAATGACGTCATAAGAGGTCGCTGGCTCTCGACCGTCCGTCGGTTGAGAGTTTGTATGAGGTAAATAAAGCAATAACAATATAGCTTAATTTCAATCAAATGTACTCTAAAAATTTAAGTGGAGCAATTTTAAATAATATTAGATTATAGTAATACTTTATTATAAAGTACTGAGAGTCGCTCTCTAGTATTGGAGCTCACATTTAGGGTCTTTCTTTTATATGAATACAAGGCGATGAGCAAAAATATTATCCTTACTTTCCAAGCTATGCAGGTATGCATTGTTCTCATACATTTGTTGACTATTAAAGGTCGTGTTCTGAGGTGTTTTTAAAGCACTTGAAGAAATATACATGTTCCAAACAGGGTTTCATAAGTAAATAAAAAACTATTACAGTTAAAAAAAAAAAATAAAGCACATACCAAATTATCTGCATGTCATGTAATTGTTACACAACGCTACAGTATTAGATAACTGAGAATTGGTGGAAAATAAGTTGGACACATACCGTAAGTTACGTTTTATGTACTAGTAAGATAAATATTTACTTCAAATCTAAGTATTTTTAATACTTAGAGTTTTCGGCAGACCAAAACGTTTGGAAACCCCTGGCTGCCCTAATCCATACAATCAATTTATAGTGAGTTCTGTGTTGCAAACCAAAACTGAAATGTTAATTTCCTAAAAAACTTACGATTTACTACAGCTGTGTACTTTTATTTTGTGTTCTGCTATTTCACACACACAACCATATAAAGATAGTTTTTATGGTGCAAGACATTTTGAGCCCTTTCAGTTATGTTAACAGATTTCAATGCATAATTTTGTTTGTATATATTCACAGGTCTGTTTCTGAAGATGCTGAAGAAACAATCTTAAATAACAAAATCTTCAGTGAAGTCACTATCACACCAGTTCATCTATAAATACTGTGAAGAAGTCAAACAAGCAGCTGCTGTCACAACACATTCAACTACTCTACTATTCTGATCCACTGTTGTAATGATGGAGTGTGTTAAAGAGGAGACTGATCCTGAATCATTTACAAAAACACCTCAACATACTCAACAACAAAGAGGTTTGTGTCTAATCTTCATTTATTTTTAATAACTGCTAAAGTTTATAAGATGCTTAGATGCTTTTGCCTTGATACTGTAACTAGCCCGTGGACTTTGCCTACTTCAATTTTTATTTATACTTCTACGCTGTTGTTTGTGTCAACGTGCAATTAAACATGCAGACTAAATCTTTATTGGATGCTTTAAAATGCTTCTATAGACATGTGTCATGCATTTATATAGTGTGCATGCCACTGGTTGCTATTTGATCACGTCATCAAAGCCTCAGTTAGTCTGTCTTTCACTTGTTTGGCTGAACACCGATAATATTTTTTGCTAATGGTAGGGAATATGACAGAATTTAATTTTAATTAGACTAACAATCTCAAAAATATTTTTTGCACTCTGATGTTAAATTGGGATTTGCTTTTTTTAATGTTACTATGTTTATTTCAGACTTGGTAGAAGAGAAAGAGGAAGATGAAGAACGCAATGAAGAGAAGGATGAACATCAGGATCACAATTTTATGACTGACAGCTGCTCAGAAACTGATGAGACTTCCCTTCAAGAAAGTGTTGATGCCAAAATTGTTTTTGAATGCCATCTTTGTGGTAAGACTTTCTCACAAAAAACGTACCTAAAGTATCACCAAAGGATTCACACTGGTGAGAGGCCTTACGCATGCTCCCACTGTGAAAAGACTTTCATCCATAAAAGCCATCTTAATAATCACATGATAAATCACACTGGTGAGAAACCCCACGCATGCTCCCAGTGTGAGAAGACTTTCCTCCAAAAATATCAACTTAAGTACCACATGATGATTCACGCAGGTGAGAGGCCTTTTGCCTGTCCTCATTGTGATAAACGTTATATTAATAAAGGAAGTCTTAATGTTCACGTAAAAACTCACAGTACTAAAAGGCCGTACATCTGCCATCAATGTGGAAAGAGTTTCACATTTAAAGGAACTCTTAAGAGTCATATGATAACTCACACTCACACAAAGCCTTTCTCTTGCTCTCACTGTGGAAAGAGTTTTTTACGTAAGGGACACTTAAAATCTCATGTGAAAATCCACACTAGTGAAAAGCCGTACACCTGCTCTCATTGTGGAAAGAGTTTCTCATTTAAATCGAATCTACAGGAGCACATACGGGTTCACACTGGAGAGAAACCTTTCACATGCCCTCAGTGTGATAAGAGATTTAAACATCAAGGAGCTCTTAGGTATCACATAAGAATTCATACAGGTGAGAAACCTTACGCGTGCCATCTGTGTGATAAGACTTATACACAAAAAGAAAGTCTTAGGTATCACATACGAGTTCATACAGGTGAGAAGCCGTACTCGTGCCATCTGTGTGATAAGAGTTACATACAAGCACAAGGTCTCAGAGTTCATCTGCGCTTTCACTTGAAGGAAAGGCCGTTTAGCTGCGATCAGTGCGATAAGACGTTTGTTGCAGCAGCGCAGCTAAAAAGGCACCTACTGACTCATTCAGATGAGAGGCCGTATTTGTGTTCTGTTTGTGGGAAGGGGTTTATATGTGTCGGGACTCGTAATAGGCACCAGAAGGAACATGAAGGTCTGAGAAACCATGTGTGCTCTGAGTGTGGAAAAGCCTTTATGAACATCTCAACCCTAAGGCGGCACCAAAAGATCCATAAAGAAAAACCCTAAAACTCTCACAGAGAAAACTGCTGTCTGCAAAGATCAACTTCAGTCTTCAGGTCCAAGCACAATGAAATGCAGATAAACCTCACAACTGAATTACTCCAAAAATAATTATTTCAATGCATTATCCAGAGAAGGGCTCCTTGATAGGCAGCCTTGGGCCAAATCCGGCCCACAAGAGATAAAGGTTTGGCCCCATAAACTCAAATATCATTGTAAAGGATTGCTATGACAAACTTTGTCCCAACATTAGAGGTATGAATTGAGTAATAGCTCTTTACTCGCAAGCTACACAAATGCGCACATACAGATCGACAACTTGTGCACACAAAATTTTCCCTCATGTCTTGACCGGACAAATACACAAAACAATCTCTGCAAGTATTCTTGTGAAAACAAGTATTTATCTCCTGAAGTAAACATAATTAGTTGAGAAAGAAATTAGATTTTTAATGACATATGGCTCAGTGCAGAACTCACTCGTAAAATGAAAGTTTTTATAATTTTTAAGGCTATTATTTTAATGTGTATTTAAGTACTTACAAAGAACTTTAAAGGTATATCGGAAGATTTTACTGAATTATTTAAAAGATCCTCCTCTCCACTTTAAAAAAAAAAGCACGGGAGAGAGAGCATGCAGGAGCCTAGTTCTTCTCTTCGCTCTGTTAACAAGTTGCTGTCGGCATATTTACCGTGTCTGTGTGGTTCGTGAGTGACTTGTGCCAGGGCTAGCATCGCTAATCATAGCTTACATCAACTTTTACGAGCAGTGATTTTAAATGGATTTTTCCGAATAGCATGACAAACTTTACCTGTCGAGTACAAACTTCGCGTGGGAAGCCCAACCTGTGCTTTTAGTGCACGCCAGCGTGTGAAATAGTCTCCCAAAAACACTCTGGTCTTGTTTCTTTCTTCAGAGGCCTTTCTCTTCTTGTCATACAATTCGTAAACACTTTTTCTCTTGCGACCCTCAGACATTTTGAAAAAAAAAACACAGTGAGAACGCGAGCTTCAATGAATGGTTGAAACCGTAACCCACCACACATATACACCTAAAAGTGTGCATGTGCAGAAAGCAAACCTAGGGACGAGTATGATGGTTATACGTCAACATATCAGAATAATTGACAACTGGAATGACCAATAATCTAGATGATCCACCCGTAAAAAGAAAATCTTCCGCTATATCTTTAAAGGGGACAGAGAATGAAAAACCATTTTTACCTCGTCTTTGTTGAATAATGGTAGTTTACCCGCATTCACAAACATACAAAAAGTGCTAGACATGCTAAACATCTCAGTCTTATAGAAATTCCTCTTTTAGAAATGTCAGCCAGAAAACGGCCCAATTTGAAAAACTGATGCTTATGACATCACAGGCATCTCACTGCCCCGCCTCTTTAAAATAATTGGCAACCTTTTTTGAGTGGCAGCAAAGTCAGCCAATCAGTAATGAGATTGCAAGTTAAGCCAGTAAGGGGAGCCAAATAGGTGCAAAACCACTTCTTTAAAATCCCCCACCCTAATAGAGCTATCTGAGAGAGGTTTTTAGGAAGCTTCTAAGGCATTACAGACCCAAACAAAAAATTTTTTGTCTACATGTCACATCACAGAACAAGGATAAATACCCTGTTCAATCATTCTATGTCACCTTTAAATTATTTAAGTATTAATGCTTAAGTATAAAATGGAAAGCAAATTTTTATTTGCCCCCATATCTGTTTTTCTCATTGGAAAAATGCTTAATGGCAATCCGTGACTGGAAAAATTTAGATTTTTTTCAAAGCAATAAAACAAACAATTAATCCTCATAATTGCTAAAGCCCTAAAACAGTCTTTTTAAAATAGTTTATTTATATAACAAGCAAAATAAACAACATGTAGATTACCTAGGAAACCAAAACATTTGTTATTTTCGACGAGGTATTTGTTCAAGAGTTCAGTTTAGAAACTAGTCAGACCATTAAACAAACTAAAAACGGAGGTAAAGTTCTGACCAGACGCATAATCGCATCACCGCATGTGCGTTCGATTGAAGTGTCTCAACTCATGGTGGCCAAAGTGCTTTCAATAAAACAAGCATGGCAATCCAGATTTATTTTCCGTTAAATAACATCATTAAATACAGCAACAATAGCAGAGCTTACATTGTGATCAGTGTCCCTTGGCTTTGTATTATTGGCGATATTTGGCCTATGGTGAAAACTAATTGAGGAACCCTGATTTGCAGTATGTTGTTTAAATGGAGTGACTTTTTTATGTATAGATACTTTTAAATAAACATAAAACATGTATAAACTTGTTGTGTTTCTTTCCTTTTGAATTGATAACTAATAATTGGTGAATTTGAATGGTGTTTTTTCATGTGGGAAAAATCTCTTTATGAGAGAGTTGTTTTTCAATACACATTAGCCACAATTAATTGTGTTTTTGATCCTGTTATTATTTAATAGAATACATGATGCCCAGTATAATCATCATCTCGTCCTAGACCAGAGAGCAGTTGAAAAATCTTTTCTTTCACTAAAGTTAAATAAGAGTCCTGGTCCAGACAATATCTGCGGCAAAGTATTGAAATATTGTGCAGGGCAATTAAGTTATATCTTTTTTGATATTTTTAATATGTCCTTATACCTACAACATGTACCTAACATGTGGAAGCTGGCTGATATTATCCCGGCTCCTAAAATAACTGTCCTAAGGCTTTAAATGACTTGAGGCCAATTGCCCTCACTTTGCTTGTATTGAAGTCATTTGAAAAGCTTGTAAAAACAAAGATTGTGAAGCAAACTGAGCAAGCTCTTGACCCTATGCAGTTTGCCTATAGTCGAGGATGCTACAATTACTCTACTTAATCTTCTGTCTAAGCACTTGGAAGGGAAAAATACTCATGCTAGACTTTTGTTTATTGACTTTTCCTCATATTTTAGCTATGAGACTTATCGAGCATTTTAAGCTGACTAAAAACTTAGTGGGTTGAATACTGGATTTCCTGACAAATAGAACACAGAGGGTAAAAGTAAATGGGATTTTATCAGATTTATTATGTTCGTCCACTGGCTCACCCCAGGGCTGTGTTCTTTCACCATTATTTTATATCTTGTATACTAACATGTGTCAAAGTAATCATGTAAACAGAACCATATTGAAATTTGCTGATGACACTGTTGTTGTTAGTTTGTTACATGAAAATGAGTTGAGTGTTATTTAGGAGTTCGTCACCTGGTGTGATGAATCCTATTTGGAGTTAAATATTACTAAAACAAAGGACATGATTACAGATTTTAGAACTTGTGTTTTACGCTATGACACCATGATTATTAAAGATCAGGCTGTGGATTGTGTAGAAAGCTACAAATATCTTGACACAGTCATAGATTCTAAACTGACTTTTGAAAAGAACTGAAGTGAAAAAGAGCCGTCTGTTTTGCCTCAGAAAGCTGTCTAGATTTCATATTGATAAATCTATGATGACCCTTTTTTATCGAGCATATATCGAATCAATCTTGTCGCTCCTTTGTAGCGTGGTTCGGAAATTTGTCTTTGAAGAAAAAAACCTCTTTGAATCAAATTATTAGGTGGGCAAGTAAAATCATAGGTGAACCACAGCTTAACTTAGCAGACCTTTATTCCAATTTTCTAAAGCGCAAGGCGAGTTTTATAATTAAAGATTGGTCTTTACATGATGAGTTCCAGCTTCTCCCCTCTGGATGTCGGTTCGTGGCCCATAGGTGGAGAACTAAACGGAATAGGAACACTTTTATACCTGCAGCTATAAAATTATTGAACGACAAAAGCAGGAGATGATATGTATTATTTTATATATTTTAGTTGGGTGTTGAGGGTGTGTGCAGAAGCAAATTGTCATGACCTTTTTACATATTGTAATATTTTATTGTTATTGTATGTTATTATGTCTTATGAATTGTTTTTAAGGATGGATTGCTGAATATCATCTGCGCTACAAATTATCCTTCGGGTACCAATAAAGATACCTTGACCTTGATATTTTTAACCATTTAGGTTTTAACAAAATATTAATGTTTTCAAATTCAGTTACATTTAAGCCACCATGTTCATATGATTTAATAATGTCTGCTTTTTTAAGTATTTTTAAGTAACTTTGGTTAGCAAAATTCGACCAAAAATGTTTCTTTGTAACCAGCAATGTAATATTCGGTTTGCTTTTTGTAAGTTTTTATCAAAATATCTTTCGTACTTATTTTCTGGTCTTTGGTTAAATATTCGCGACTTTTATTTTGCTTCCCGGAGCCTGTCGTGTGGTGACGTCATAAGGAGTGCGCTGCCGCTCGGTGGAGGGAAGATTGAGGTGTTTGTGTGAGGTAAATAAAACCATTAAAATGTTACTGAAGCAAATTTATATAATATTAGAATATTTTAATACTTAATTGTGAAGTACTGAGACTCGTTTTCTTGTACAACGACACTGAGTTGCGTTTTGTCTCTGAAACAAACAAGAACACAAAAAGAACAAACATTTACTTTTTTCAAACCATTCAGATGTATGTTTTTGTAAACCTGCAGATGATTTTGTACCTAGTTTTGTCACATAAGATGATACCAGAGTAAAATAAAGCAAGGAACGTGAAATAGAAACATAAACGGTTTAAATCTAAACAAATTCTAGGTAAAACTGCACAATAAATTCAATTTATTAATACACTTAATGTGTTATATACAGATCAGTGCAACCCAGGAAATACAGCTGTTATTAAAATACTGTTTTTCTTAACATATTGGCAGTAATAAATTAGGAAATATTGCTGTTTTTAATGGAAGGCTATTGCAGTATTTTCTAGTAGCAGTATATCATATAACACTAAACCAATGATTGAATATGAAAATTAAGAAATTAAACTGAAATGTGTTTTAAACCGCGATGAACCACACAAGTGCTGAGGGTTTGTGTTGTAGACCACATAGTAAACATTGTCATGTTATTACATTGAAGTTTCTGTCATTGTTTACTCTTTATGTTTATTTGATCATAGTTCATCTATAAATACTGTGAAGAAGTCAAACAAGCAGCTGCTGTCACAACACATTCAACTACTCTACTATTCTGATCCACTGTTGTAATGATGGAGTGTGTTAAAGAGGAGACTGATCCTGAATCATTCACAATAACACCTCAACATACTCAACAACAAAGAGGTCTGTGTCTAATCTTTATTTATTATTAATAACTGCTTAAGTTTTATAAGATGCTTAGATGCTTTTGCCTTGATACGGTAACTTGCCCGTGGACTTTGCCTACTTCAATTTTTATTTATACTTCTGCGTTCTTGTTCGTGTCGACGTGCAATTAAACATGCAGACTAAATCTTTATTGGATGTTTTAAAATGCTTCTACCGACATGTTTCCTGCGTTTATAAAGTGTGCATGCCACTGGTTGCAATTTGATCACGTCATCAAAGCCTCAATTCGTCTGTCTTTCACTTGTTTGGCCGAACACCAAAAATATTTTTTGCTATTTTCAGCCAAATTATTTTGGTTATCAAACATTTAGTGCATCTCTAATTTGGATTAAAGCCAGGAATTATCTAAAAAACTCTTTACAAATTAGTTTAAACTGTCTTTAAATACCAATACATAATTAAAATGTAAGTACTCTGAAAAAGAGAGTATAAAACTCGAGTGTCTGTAGACCTTTCACGACTGTTTTAAACACAGCTCATTTTTCCATTCGGGACGAAACAAATGATTGGCTTGCGCGACTATCACTCTCTCTCGTGACCATGGCACCACCCCTGTTGCTATGGGATCTGCCCACACATGCGTACACCTGATTGATTTGAACGTGCACGAGGTACTCTAGGAAGAGCAAAAGTACGGCAGAGAAAGTGCATTCAGAACTCACAGTACCTGCATATGGAGTCAGCGAAGGCAAACAGGGCAAAAACAGGAATAAACGAAGAAATCAAACGAGAGTAAATATCGCGTGGCTTTTCCTCGAGTCGACGATGCGGTAGTGGTATTGTCTCCGGATTGAAGTACTCATCAGAGTCAACAATGCTTTCATCACAGAAACTCTTCCATGCAAAGTACCTCATATGTTATAAATCTTCCACTAAATTCACCTTGATCACAGTGTAACTGATGTTAATAAAAACACTTGTATCAATGCAATCTGTTTTCAGCTTTGTCTTATAAATACAACTAGCTCGTTTGTTACCGAATCAAACTAAATATATTTTAAACTTGACCAGTATCGATATGCTAGCTTAATAGTGAGTACTTAAAGCTATCGTATTTTTTATATTCATAGAGATAAAGTTAGGTGTATTATTACATGTGATTGTGACATGATGTTACCACAGGTAAATGCTTCTCACGGCGTCACGCGTTCATGTGTTTTGTGGGCGTGGCTTAAGAAGAAACCCAGAAGGGAGGGGGTGGAGTGAATTGAAAAATGAGCTGTTGTGAGAAGTCTACAGACACTCGATTTTTATACTCTCTTTTTCAGAGTACTTGCATTTTACTTATGTATTGGTATATAAAGACAGTTTAAACAAATTTGTAAAAAAGTTTTTTTTGAATTCCTGCCTATCCTGCCTTTAATTAATTACAAAATAGACAAGACAGTCATCTGCTACATTTTAATGGTAGGGATTATGATAGAATTTAATTTTAATTAGACCAACAATCTCAAAAATATTTTTGGCACTCTGATGTTAAATTGGGATTTGCTTTTTTAATGTAACTGTGTTTATTTCAGACTTGGTAGAAGTAAAGGAGGATGGTCAAGAATGCAATGAAATGAAGGATGAACCTCAGGACCACAATTTTATGACTGAAAACTGCTCAGAAACTGATGAGACTTCCCCTCAAGAAAGAGTTGATGCCAAAATTGTTTTTGCATGCCATCTTTGTGGTAAGACTTTCTTACAAAAAGCGTACCTCAGGTATCACCAAAGGATTCACACTGGTGAGAGGCCTTACGCATGCTCCCACTGTGAGAAGACTTTCCTCCAAAAATATCGACTTAAGAACCACATGATGATTCACGCAGGTGAGAGGCCTTTTGCCTGTCCTCATTGTGATAAATGTTATAATAATAAAGGAAGTCTTAATGTTCACATAAAGACTCACAGTGCTGAAAGGCCGCACATCTGCCCTCAATGTGGAAAGAGTTTCATATTAAAAGGAACTCTAAAGAATCATATGATAACTCACACTGGCGCAAAGCCTTTCTCTTGCTCTCATTGTGGAAAGAGTTTTTCACGTAAGGGACACTTAAAATCTCATGTGAAAACCCACACTTGTGAAAAACCGTACACCTGCTCTCATTGTGGAAAGACTTTCTCATTTAAATCGAATCTACAGGATCACATACGGGTTCACACTGGAGAGAAACCTTTCACATGCCCTCAGTGTGATAAGAGCTTTAAACAACAGGGAGCTCTTAGGTATCACATAAGAATTCATACAGGTGAGAAACCTTACGCGTGCCATCTGTGTGATAAGACTTATACACAAAAAGAAAGTCTTAGGTATCACATGCGAGTTCATACAGGTGAGAAGCCGTACTCGTGCCATCTGTGATAAGAGTTATAAACAAGCAGAAGATTAAACATTCTTTAAATATGAAAAAAAAAGTGTTTGGTGGCTTCCCTGTTTGGTACCATAGGAATGAATGGGGCTAGGCTAAATGCTAACACATTCACGACGCGCTGTACAGTGCACGCATTGAAAAAAGATAGATATGTATTAATACGTCTAAGTTAAGGTAATAACATAGTTTAAAATGGCAAAAGGGTAGACTATTCCTTTAATGACAACTGGTGCACACAAAATTCTCCCTCATGTCTTGACCGGACAAATACACAAAACAATCTCTGCAAGTATTCTTGTGAAAACAAGGATTTTTGTCCTCAATTGAACGTAATCAGTTGAGAAAGAAATTAGATTTTTAATGACATATGGTTCAGTGCAGAACTCACTTGTAAAATTAATGGTTTTATAATTTTTAAGGCTAGTATTTTAATGTGTATTTAAGTACTTACAAAGAACTTAAAATGTTATAAATGGAAAGCAAATTTTTATTTGCCCCCTCACATTTGTGTTTTTTTTCATTGAAAAAATTATTAATGGCAATCTGTGACTGGAAAAACATTATATGATCCTTTCGATTTTTTTAATTATTTTTTTTATTTGTATAACACACAAAGATGATCTAAACGGTTTAACCATTGAACCACAATGGTGAGTAGATCCAGTGTGGAGATGAGCAGGAACTTGCATGGCAATCCAGATGTATGGTTTGTTAAATAACATTATTAAAAACAGAAAAAATAGCAGATCTAAAATTGTGATCAGTGGACCTTGGATTTGTACTGTTGTACTGAAATTAGTTGAGGAACCCTGATTTACAGAATGTTGTTTTTATGGAGTGAAATGTTTATGTATAGATACTTTTAAATAAACATTAAACATGTAAAATCTTGTTGTGTTTTTTTTTTTAATTGATACATCAGTGATTCTTGGGAATTTGGATAAAACAGGTTTAAATTTTGAAAAAAAAAAATGTTTTGTTAAATTACAAAATCTGAAGGTATATCATTATAGACCAAGGTCTTGGCTGTTCAGCAATTTACCAGTGCAACCTCCCCTGTTCGTATTTTTTTTCATAAAATAGGCGTTTTTTTCCAGTTATTACTCATACAACATTTACTTTAAGCCTAAATAGAAAAAGGAATGATTTTTTTTATTTAATAAAAATATTTTTGTATTAATAGAGACTATTAATTTAATAACTTAACAGCACTGAAGAAACATATTATAAGCATATTCATTTAAAACAAATAAAACTCCGTCTGACGGTGGTGACACTAATCTGACAGTGGTGACATTGGCCTCATTATTCCAAAATGTATACCACTCAAGTCAATGGCTTCTTACTTAAACTTTATGTAAATATTTGGTCCAAAAAATAACAATCCTAAACACTGTGATGAACAAATATCAAATCATAACTTCCTAAAATACATAAAACCTGACAGAAAAGACAAAACCTGACGGTGGTGACAAAAACGTAATATAGATAAAAAAAAAATAGATGAGTTGTTCACATTAGCCATCTTGTTTCCCCTCTGTTGCTAACTACTTCAGACCTCTTCTTAAAAATTCTACATTTATTTCATAATCTAATCTAATATTTTTTTTACAAAGATGACGGTGTTGACATGTTATGCTTGTCACAGTAGCAGTAAACAAGTTTAAGAGAAAATAGCAAACATACAGGAGCTTGAGTGATTTTGAAGCATGCAGTAGAGCTGAAGGTTTGAAAATGGGGTCCTCAGGAATGCAGTTGACCCTGTAGTTGTCTGATTTTATTGCTTTTTATAAATATCTGACGGTGGTGACGAATATGTGGGACACATTTTGAGCAATCACAAAATGATAGTAAATTTTGTCAAAACTCACTGTTTGTAGTTTTTAATACATATTACAATTACAATCGCTTCATGTAGAATTTTTGTATTTAGATTTTTAATTAATTAAAATAGATTAAATAAATGGACTTTTATTCTTAAGTTTTGTATTTCCTAAAAAAATTAAATAGAGGGACTTTTATTTTGCTTCTTGGAGTCTCTCTTGAAATGACGTCATAAGAAGTCGCTGGCTCTCGACCGTCGATTGATAGTTTGTATGAGGTAAATAAAGCAATCAAATGTAATCTAACAACTTCAGTGGAGCAATTTTAAATAATATTAGATATAGTAATGCTTTATTATAAAGTACTGAGAGTCGCTCTCTAGTATTAGAGCTCATATTTAAGGTACAGGGCGATGAGCAAAAATATATTTGCTTTCTAACCTATGCAGGTATGCATGTTTTCATAAATTTGTTAATTGTAGGACTTGTTCTTTCTTGTTTTTTCATGTAAATAATTTACGTCAAGAGTTTACGGCAGACAAAAACGTTTAAAAACCCCTGTCTGCCCTAATCCATACAATTCATTCATAGTGAGTTCTGAATTGCAAACCAAAACTGAAATGTTAATTTCCTGAAAAGCTTACCATTCATTACAGCTGTGTACTTTTATTTTGTATTCTGCTATTTCACACACCCAATCATATAGTTATAAAGATTGTTTTTATGGTGCAATACATTTTGAGCCCTTATAGTTATGTTAACAGATTTAACGGCATAATTTTGTTTGTTTGTATATCTTCACAGGTCTGTTCCTGTAGATGCTGAAGAAACAATCTTAAATAACACAATCTTCAGTGAAGTCACTATCACACCAGTTCATCTATAAATACTGTGAAGAAGTCAAACAAGCAGCGGCTGTCACAACACATTCAACTACTCTACTATTCTGATCCACTGTTGTAATGATGGAGTGTGTTAAAGAGGAGACTGATCCTGAATCATTCACAATAACACCTCAACATACTCAACAACAAAGAGGTCTGTGTCTAATCTTCATTTATTTTTAATAACTGCTAAAGTTTATAAGATGCTTATGCTTTTGCCTTGATACTGTAACTTGCCCGTGGACTTTGCCTACTTCAATTTTTATTTATACTTCTGCGCTGTTGATAATATTTTTTTTATTTTCAGCCAAATTATTTTGGTTTTCAAACATTTACTGCATCTCTAATTTGGATTAATTCTAAAATAGACAGACAGTCTACTACATTTGAATGGTAGGGAATATGACAGAATTTCATTTTAATTAGACCAACAATCTCAAAAATATTTTTTGCACTCTGATGTTAAATTGCGATTTGCTTTTTTATGTTATTATGTTTATTTCAGACTTGGTAGAAGTAAATGATGAAGGTGAAGAACGCAGTGAAATGAAGGATGAACCTCAGGACCACAATTTTATGACTGACAGCTGCTCAGAAACTGATGAGACTTCCCCTCAAGAAAGAGTTGATGCCAAAATTGTTTTTGAATGCCATCTTTGTGGTAAGACTTTCTTACAAAAAGCGTACCTCAAGTATCACCAAAGGATTCACACTGGTGAGAGGCCTTACGCATGCTCCCACTGTGAAAAGACTTTCATCCATAAAAGCCATCTTAATAATCACATAATAAATCACACTGGTGAGAAACCCCACGCATGCTCCCAGTGTGAGAAGACTTTCCTCCAAAAATATCAACTTAAGTACCACATGATGATTCACACAGGTGAGAGGCCTTTTGCCTGTCCTCATTGTGATAAATGTTATAATAATAAAGGAAGTCTTAATGTTCACATAAAGACTCACAGTACTGAAAGGCCGTACATCTGCCCTCAATGTGGAAAGAGTTTCATATTAAAAGGAACTCTTAAGAGTCATATGATAACTCACACTGGCGCAAAGCCTTTCTCTTGCTCTCATTGTGGAAAGAGTTTTTTACGTAAGGGACACTTAAATGCTCATTGGAGAACCCACACTCGTGAAAAGCCGTACACCTGCTCTCATTGTGGAAAGAGTTTCTCATTTAAATCGAATCTACAGGAGCACATACGAATTCACACTGGAGAGAAACGTTTCACATGCCCTCAGTGTGATAAGAGCTTTAAACAACAAGTAGATCTTAGACGTCACATACGAATTCATACAGGTGAGAAACCTTTCGCGTGCCATCTGTGTGATAAGAGTTTTACACAAAAAGAAAGTCTTGGGTATCACATACGAGTTCATACAGGTGAGAAGCCGTACTCGTGCCATCTGTGTGATAAGAGTTACATACAAGCAGAAGGTCTCAAAGTTCATCTGCGCTTTCACTTGAAGGAAAGGCCGTTTAGCTGCGATCAGTGCGATAAGAAGTTTGTTACAGCAAGGCAGCTGAAAAGGCACCTACCGATTCATTCAGATGAGAGGCCGTATTTGTGTTCTGTTTGTGGGAAGGGGTTTATATGTGTCGGGACTCGTAATAGGCACCAGAAGGAACATGAAGGTGGAAGAAATCACGTGTGCTCTGAGTGTGGAAAAGCTTTTATGAGCATCTCAACCCTAAGGCGTCACCAAAAGATCCATAAAGGAAAAGCCTAAAACCCATACAGAGAAAACTGCTGTCTGCAAAGATCAACTTCAGTCTTCAGGTCTAAGCACAATGAAATGCTGCAAAACTTTAATAAGTAGTATGAACTGCCAGGTAAAACATACATTTCCAAAACACCAAATCCAAATTTAGGGAAGGATGCTATTGTGGTCCAGTACTAATATAACCTTAGTAGGATTGGCTACAAATAAAGGCCTGTTCTGGTATAGTCAGTTTATTTTTTCAGACATTTTATTATGTATATTTCTTATGAAGAATTTTCAGTTTTTGAAAGATATATTCATTTAATTAATATTTACTACCAGGTAAACCTTGCAAAAGGTTTAATTTAAATAATTATTTCATGAACAACCAAAAAAATTTGATTTTTGTCAAGCAATAAAACAAACAATTAATCGTCATAATTGCTAAAGTCTTAAAACAGGCAATTAATCGTCATAACCGGCACAATTTATTAGACAATTAACCATCAGACAAAGTTCATAATCGTGACAGTCCTAACTCTGCTAAGAATAAATAACAACAAAGTCTTTTTAAAATAGTTTATTTATATAACAAGCTAAATAAACAACACGTAGATTACATAGGAAACCAAAACATTTGTTATTTCCGACGAGGTATTTGTTCAAGAGTTCAGTTTAGAAACTAGTCAGACCATTAAACCAACTAAAATCGGAAGTAAAATTCTAACCAGACTAGGGATGCTAAACAATGAATCGCGATTAATCGTTAGCAGAATAAAAGTTTTTGTTTACATCACATATGTGTATATGTATATATATAAATATGAACACATTCATGTATAATTTTAAGAAAAATATTAAATAAATTATACATAAATATACAAATGTATATACACATGTTAACATTTCTAAAACATATACATGAATGTGTGTACATTTATTTATACAAAGTTATTATACACAGTTCACACACATATATGATGTAAACAAAAACTTTTTTTCTACTAACAATTAATCGCGATTAATCGTTAAGCATCCCTAGACCAGACGCATAATCGCATCACCGCACATGCGTCCGATGATACTGTCTGTCACTTTTTTTTTTTTTTTGACAGTTTTTGCCTTTATTAGACAGTGAGGTTAGGGGAGGAGAGAGGAGTACGGGATCGGCAAATGACCACGAGCCGGGAATCGAACTCGGGTCGCCAAAAGCACCACATGTCGGAGCGCTACCCACTACACCATCGGCTCCAACCCGATGATACTGTCTATAGCGCATATGAGCAGCTCATGTTGGCCAAAGTGCTTTCAATAAAACAGCATATAACCAAATGGCAAAAACATAAAAAAAATCCCAACGGTTAGTTTTATTAAAGGGAAAATAAGTAGGATTTACCCTCATCTAGTGGTGAAATTGTATTTTGCATTCAAACGAACAGTGCTCTCTAGCGCCTCGCCTTTCCAAATGCGTGTTGCAACTACAGTAGCCTTTATGTTATCGCTGATCTCCTTGTCCGTTGCAGCTGGTTCACGTGTTCTGAATGAAAACGCATTGTGGAAACGCGTTGATAGGCTAGTGCTTTTTGTCCCTCTCTGCTATTATAGTTTATCAATACGGTGGAACGATATGGAAGCCTCCTCTGACTTACCCGTTCAATGTAAGAATGCAAGAAATTCTAAGCTTACAAAGAAAAGTCAGATCACTGGCAGAGGTCATTTGACACCAATGAGGACATATTTATGAATAAAGACATTGATTTTGATTAATTAAACACTTAAAACCCTACTTACTGTCCCTTTAACCATTGTACCACTATTAAATCCAGTGTGGAGATGAGCAGGACCTTGCATGGCAATCCAGATTTATTTTTCGTTAAATAACATCATTAAATACAGCAACAATAGCAGAGCTAACATTGTGATCAGTGGCCCTTGGCTTTGTATTGTTGGCGATATTTGGCCTATGGTGAAAACTAATTGAGGAACCCTGATTTGCAGTATTTTGTTTAAATGGAGTGAATTTTTTATGTATAGATACTTTTAAATAAACATAAAACATGTATAAACTTGTTGTGTTTCTTTCCTTTTTAATTGATACCTAATCATTGGTGAACTTGAATGGTGTTTTTTCATGTGGGAAAAATCTCTTTATGAGAGAGTTGTTTTTCAATACACATTAGCCGCAATTAATTGTGTTTTGATTTTTTTTATCCTGTTATTATTTGATAGAATTCAAGATGCCCAATATTGTAATAAGATGTCCAGGGGCTTTGGTAGATACGCTGATAAAACACAAGTGACTGTAAGAAGCTGCAACACTTTCATTCATATTGAAGAAGTTTCAGTCAATCACAGCTGCAGACTCAAAGAGAAAAGCGCTGTCTGCAAAGAGTGAACGAAGATCAACTTCTTATATTTGTGATGGTTATTACAGCTTTTAATTTGAAATCATAATTTACATGAACTTAAATAGAGAGTGAAAGAAAGGAGAAAATATTTAAACAAAATTAAGGGCAGAATCACAATAAATTAAAAGATGTCAAAAGATAAAGCAGGTTCATAGACCTCTCATCTTATTTAAGGCTTTGGAAAAACATTTTAAGTCATTTTTAAATATAATAAGTAGTGGGGGATTTAAAGAATCTACATGTATGAATGAAAGATTTTGCTAATATTACAATGTTATTAAGCAAAAAATTAACACAGCATTCTTTGTGTACTCCAAATAAAATATTTAAAGATAAAACAAAATCAACCACCTTTTTTTCTATCAACCAGTCCTGAATTGACATCCAGTGGAGTTTGGAGTAATTGGATATAAAAACAAGATATGATTGGTGTCATCAGAATGACTAACACTGAAGAAACAGCGGACAATATTTATATTACATTTTTGATTTAGTAAATTTGTTAGAAGGGTAAATATCATTTAAAATTTTAAAATGTGTTTCTTTTGCTTTAGGAGGAACAGGAAAACTTAAATAAGCTATATTACAGTATTCTTATCAAACGTGGTCTAATCTGTTTCTTTACAGGGATAACAGGTTTTTAAAATCACCTGTCTTATATACTTGTTAGTACAATTATCACTTTTAAATTGAATATCTCCAATGTATAAGGCTTTACTTATATTATAAGAAAGGGAACATCTCATCAGCATTTTTATACCAGAAGGAATTGCATTAATGACAGTGAAAAACTATTTCGGGTGACAGGCAAAGCAATGCTTCAATGTAAAAGCACTGTAGTTTAAAATGTTACCATTTTCATCCGTTAGATCTCTCACTGACCATATACTTAAGCTTAGCCAATTCTTATAACATAAAGATCTTTGTGCAATATTTGTTGTTCCAAATTTAGGCATTATGAGGTGAAATTGTGTGTATGTGCCAATTTCCAAAATAAGAGTACTTGTTGGAATATTATCGTTTCACTGGGAGTTTAGATAAATCAAAATCACATTTGAGGGGGAAAAAAAGAATTCCACCAAATTTTTGAAACAAAGCTGATGGAACTGTAAACCAAAAACTATCTTCTTTACATATAAACATTTTTAACCATTTAGGTTTTAACAAAATATTAATGTTTTCAAATTCAATTACATTTAAACCACCTTGTTCATAGGATTTAATAATGTCTGCTTTTTTAATATAATGGGCTTATATTAAAAAATTTTTGGGAACATGTTTTAATAAAATTCGATGGGGGAGCTTAAGAAAGAGCGGGATAAATCAATCTTAATAAGTATTTCTAAGTTACTTTGATTCGCAACCGACCAAAAATGTTTCTTTGTAACCAGCAATTTAATATTCGGTTTGCTTTTTGTACGTTATTATCAAAAAATTTTTTCGTACTTTATTTTCTGGTCTTTGGTTAAATATTCGCGACTTTTATTTTGCTTACCGGAGCTGTCGTGTGGTGACGTCATAAGAAGGCGTGCGCTGCCGCTCGGTTGAGGAAGATTGAAGTGTTTGTGAGAGGTAAATAAAACCATTAAAATGTTACTGAAGCAAATTTATATAATATTAGAATATTTTAATACTTTATTGTGAAGTACTGAGAGTCGTTTTCTTGTACAACGACACTGAGTTGCGTTTGGTCTCTGAAAGAAACATGAACACAAAAAGAACAAACATGATTTACTGTCTCTTTCAAACCATACAGAAATGTATGTTTTTGTAAACCTGCAGATGATTTTGTACCAAGTTTTGTAACCTAATTTTGTTACGTAAGATGGTACCAGAGTAAAATAAAACAAGGAACGTGAAATAAAACACAAACTGTTTCAATCTAAACAAATGCTAGGTAACACTTTACAATAAATGCAATTTATTAATATACTAAATGCGTTATATACACATCAGTGCAACCCAACAGCTGTTATTAAAATACTGTTTTTTTTAAACATATTGGCAGTAATAAATTGGGAAATATTGCTGTTTTTAATGGAAGGCTATTGCAGTGTTTTCTAGTAGCAGTATATCATATAGCACTAAACCAATTATTGAGAATCCCATAACAGTTAACCACTAATATGAAAATTAAGAAATTAAACTGAAATCTGTTTAAAACCACTTTGAACATCACAAGTGCTGAGGGTTTGTGTTGTAGACCACAGAGTAAACAGTGTCATGTTATTACATTGAAGTTTCTGTCATTGTTTATCCTTTGTGTTTATTTGATCATAGTTCATCTATAAATACTGTGAAGAAGTCAAACAAGCAGCTGCTGTCACAACACATTCAACTACTCTACTATTCTGATCCACTGTTGTAATGATGGAGTGTGTTAAAGAGGAGACTGATCCTGAATCATTCACAATAAAACCTCAACATACTCAACAACAAAGAGGTTTGTGTTTAATTTTCATTTATCATTAATAACTGTGTGAAGTTTATAAGATGCTTTTTGCCTTAAAACCGTAACTTGTCAGTGGACATTGCCTTCTATCGATCTGCAATGTGTAATTGCACATCGAGGCGAACAATGATTCAGAAGTATAAACAAATATGAATGTATAGGTTCTACGCAAAAGTATAAATAGACCTGTAGGCTTTTTTTGTTGTTCGAGACAGTCATCTACTATTGAATGGTATAGAATATGTTAATTTGGGATTTGCCTTTTTTTACAATTGTATTATTCGTTAGCCTATTGTGTTTATTTCAGACTTGTTGGAAGTGAAAGAGGAAGGTCAAGAACGCAATGAAATTACGGATGAACATCAGGACCACAATTTCATGACTGACAGCTGCTCAGAAACTGATGAGAATTCCTCTCAAGAAAGAGTTGTTTTTGCATGCCATCTTTGTGCTAAGACTTTCTTAAAAAAAGAGTCCTTAAGCTATCACCTAAAGATTCACACAGGTGAGAGGCCTTTTGCCTGCCCTCTATGTGATAAATGTTTCATCAGTAAAGCAAAACGTAATACTCACATGAAGACTCACAGTGCTGAAAGGCCGCATGTCTGCCCTCAATGTGGAAAGAGTTACACATTTAAAGGATATCTTAAGAATCATATGATAACTCACAGTGAGACAAAGCCTTTCTCATGCTCTCATTGTGGAAAGAGTTTTTCACGTAAGGGATTCTTAAAATCTCATGTGAAAATCCACTCTAGTGAAAAGCCGTACACCTGCTCTCATTGTGGAAAGAGTTTCACATTTAAAACAAATCTTCAGGAGCACATACGAATTCACACTGGAGAGAAACCTTTCACATGCCCTCAGTGTGATAAGAGCTTTACACAACAAGTAGATCTTAGACGTCACATACGAATTCATACAGGTGAGAGACCTTACTTGTGTCATCTGTGTGATAAGAGTTTTACACAAAAAGGAGCTCTTAAGTATCACATTCGAGTTCATACAGGTGAGAGACCTTACTCATGCCATCTGTGTGATAAGAGTTACATACATGCACATGATTTCAGAATTCATCTGCTGTATCACTCGAATGAAAGGCCGTTTAGCTGCGATCAGTGCGATAAGAAGTTTGTTACAGCAGAGTCGCTGAAAAGGCACCTACTGACTCATTCAGATGAGAGGCCGTATTTGTGTTCTGTTTGTGGGAAGGGGTTTATATGTGTCAGGAGTCGTAATAGGCACCAGAAGGGACATGCAGGTGTGAGAAACCATGTGTGCTCTGAGTGTGGAAAAGCCTTTATGAGAAGCACAGCCCTAAGGCGGCACCAAAAGATCCATGAAGAAAAACTCTAAAACCCTTATCTCACAGAGAAAACTGCTGTCTGCAAAGATCAACTTCAGTCTTCAGGTCCAAGCACAATGAAATGTAGATAAACCTCACAACTGAATTACTCCCAAAAAAATTATTGCAATGCATTATCCCGAGCAGGGTTCCTTGATAGACAGCCGTGGACCACTTTTGGCCCGCTTCGAAAAAGGTTTGGCCCA
Organism: Paramisgurnus dabryanus; assembly: GCF_030506205.2. Classification (NCBI taxonomy): domain Eukaryota; kingdom Metazoa; phylum Chordata; class Actinopteri; order Cypriniformes; family Cobitidae; genus Paramisgurnus; species Paramisgurnus dabryanus. The sequence goes on from NC_133338.1 coordinate 52,616,507, forward strand.
ATAAACTTAAATATCATTGTAAAGGATTGTTATGACAAAATTTAGTCCAAACATTAGAGGTATGAATTGTGAATAGGTCTTTACTCGCAGCTATACAAAAGCACATGCACAAAAGCTTGCGCACACACACAAATGCGCACATTATTTTTGTGACCCATTGAACCAATTATAAATGGGGATTTGTTAAATGGCCCTTGGCTTTGTGTTGTTGGCAAAATTTGGAACATGGTGAAAACTAATTGAGGAACCCTGATCTAGAGTATGTTGTTTTAATGGAATGACATTTTTATGTATAGATACCTTTAAATAAATCATGCAACATGTATAAGCTTGATGCAATTCTTTGCTTTTGAATTGATACCTATTATAGGTGAACTTCATGAATGATGTTTTTTCCTGTTGGGAATCTGCCATGTCCATCATTATATATATTTATATATTATCAGATAAAATCCTGGGCAAAATCTTCTTATAATAGAGTTGTTTTTTATCAGCCACAATTAGTGGCTCTCAATTATGTAATAGCTTTTATAACCTACAAATTAAATGTGATCAGAGACCAAACAGATGCTCTCCAGATCTTTCACATTCTCCAGGACTCAATTAGTGTTTTCTCCAATATTAAAGTGAATAAAATAATTTATTAGATGGGTATATGTTGTTTCTCAAATATATATCTCATTTCCTTAATTTCATTTAGGTTGAAATCTTTTAAAATATAATGACGTCTAATTCTGTTTGAATGAAGTCTCTCGATGAAAATACTTCTAATATATTTGTTGTTGCATTTATAATTTTTTATAGAGTAATCCAAGACAGGGGGTTGGGAAAGTGAATGTTACAGAGTAGTGTGAAAGAATTCCTTTTACCAATAATAATATCATGCTTGACTTTTATTTGATTTATTTATTTATTTTTTATTGGAATGTCATATGTACAGTACATACAAAAAACAGGCCTGCAATAGAAAGAAAAAACTACAATTGTCAAAGGCAGACACATTGCACCATACACAGTTACAGTTCAAATATGAAAATACAAAGAATATAAATAATGAAAAAAAATGAATTAAAGAATGGAAAATAAATAAGTATTGGTAAAAATAAATAATAATACTTTTTAATAATGTTGACATTAACAATCGACTTTTATTTTGTTTCCCGGAGCCTGTCGTGTGGTGACGTAATAAGGAGTGCGCTTCCGCTCGTCTGTCGGATGAGAGAAGATTGAGGTGTTTGTGTGAGGTAAATTAAACCATAAAAATGTTACTCAAGGAACTTTAGATAATATTAGAATTAGTGATGGCGAAGTGAAGCTTTCTTGAAGCAGTGAAGCTTTCAACCCAATTGTATCGGAAAAAGGTTTATTACTCGAAGCTTTTCAAATCAGAGCTCAATGAGGACCTCTGCTGGTGAAAGTGCTGTTTCACAACATGTTCCACAACCAAACAACGTATTAATTTAATTATAAAAGCAAAACTTAATGGATTGACAAATTAAGGATAGATTCATAAATAAATGTAACACTATATTAAATACATGACCAAAGCATGTTCCATTTCATGCGAATGGTACTCCAAACAAAAAAACAAATTAAGGATAGACCTTGTCTCAAAAGTATAAAGTGTGAACCAATTAAAAAATATATCATGGTATTAAGTGGTGCAGAAAAGGCTTTTTACTACTAATATATTCTATCATAAACTCACTATACAGTAATCGATTCCGTGTAATGCAATACTCCAATACAACCCATGAGGGCGCGCCGCGCATCGCACAATTCTAAACCTTTGAATCAGATAACGAAGCAGTCACGTGGGTGTGTGTGAAACGAAGCTTCGGACGTCATTGGTCACGTGATTTTGCCAGAACGAATCAAGCTTCGATACAAAGCTTCAATGAAAATCGGTTCGTTTTTTTATGGAAGGCCAACAGGGCAAAAACGTGTTAAAAATACGTGTTAACACGCACTACGTGTTAACGCGTAAATCACGTGTTAACACGCACTACGTGTTAACGCGTTAGTGCGTGTTAACACGTAAATCACGTGTTAACGCGTACCTACACTGTTTTCTTTACCACCACCTACTGGTGTGGAGCTTTGAAAACACAGAAACAAAGAAGGCTTGGATATCACAGGATGTAATCTAAAATATATTTTGAGCATTTTATAAAAGCATTAGTAGGCTACAACTACATATTTTTAAACAGTTAACTATAATCATTCAACCCTTGAAATTCATGACCACTTTCACAAATTTCTTCAAACTATATTTTTAAATACACTTTAACTTTATCATGTTTCTAAAGCCTAACTGGTAACTGACAAATGAAAACAGGACATTATGTTTTCACAGGTCAACCCATATGCATTATATTTGTTTGTTAGTTCCTTTGATAACTACCTTAAGTCTTATGAAGCTGCTATTGGTTTAGATAGCTTTATAGTAAATATAGTAGTTTTGCTTTATCCTTCAAAGTATAATTGATCAATTATAATTTTTTTATTATCATTAGACACACACAGGAAAAAACAATAAATAACACTGGTGAGGATCATATACGTCCTCCAGATGCTGTGTTGTCTGTGTAAAATGTGTCGCGGTTGTAAAAAGAGGAATACTATGTGAATGAGTCCTTTTTCTTAGGATGTTTTTATCTTTGCTGGAGATTGAGCAAGCAGTACTGTAGACTCTAAATACTCATCCTTTTCAGTATTGTTAGGAAAACAGAGATGTATACCATAGTTTAATGTTGCATGTGCAAATAAACAGTTGTTTTGATATGATGCTCTCTATTTTCCTTGGCTTTTTTCATAAGGGTTAAAGTGCCTGACACACTACTAGTAGAATACATTAGGAATGAAAAAAGATACATGATGCTTTTAAAATAATATAATATTTAACTTTTATTTATGCCATAAAACAGTAATTACTAAATTTAAGACTCAAATTCCACAGGAAGAAATATCTTTGCATTTACATAGCATTTCTTCATTTAATAATTGATTAGTTCGTAAATTGTTGAGGAGACAGGAGCTTTGCAGCATCCAGATGTGATAAGGAACATGGCCCTTCCATTGTATGGCACATCGCATGGAGTATGAACTACCCTATCTTATGTGATTTTGTTAAATGGTTTATGAAGCCTTTAATGGACAGTGGTCCCCTGCTTCAAAAACAGCAGACCTCCAACATCAAGCTTAGCAGAGCTGGGGTGGTTGGTGAGAATCATTTTGGTTGGCTGAAGAAAGATGGTGATGACCTCAGAAGTGCAATGCCTGCAACACATAAATGGTAAAGTTTATTGTGCTGCCCTGGGAAATGGGTGACCTAGGAATGTTAGTATATGTAGGCTTAATGCACATCACAGCCTGTAAACTGTTAAGTCTTATAACTTCATACAATCAGAATGTACTGTAGTAAAAACATAAATGAAAAAGAAAACAGAACTTTATTACATGTACTCTAGTAAGAATTAGGCAAATTATAATGGAATATAAACTCCAAAAGGATTTTTTTTGCTCAGTTATAAATGAATCTTATTTAATATTTGATTATTAATAAAACCCATAAACAACAAACATTGGCAACAAAGTCATATAATTGTTTTCAACCAAAAACATTGTAATAGGTAGTATTGACATAGGAAACAGAAATACAGACTCTCTAAAAAATGCTAGGCCCATCATAAAGACAACTGTGTAACTAGAAATCAATATTAAAAGGTATAAAGTTGAGACCTTACTTACATCACTTGGTCAAAAAAAAGTCACAGACTCAACTGTAGGCACCAAACAGTTTATTGAATGGGCAATGAAAATCTCTATTCCAGAATGCAGAGACTCACCAAGCAGCAGAGTGGCACTAAATTGAGTCACTGCTCAGAATGGCACCTTGCAGAAAGAGTCAGAGTGCAAGGCATCAGTCAGGAAATGTTATCAGGGAGAGCAGCGAGGCAGGCAGACGGGATGAAGAGAGCCAAAAGAAGAGCCAACCGATTTAAAGCTAGGCATAGAGAGGGAAGATGAGGCTGGGAGAACGGGGCAGATGGCATCAGGGCACAATCTGGAGAGAACAGAGAAGAGTCAGAAAGAAAAAGCACTGACAGCGCATCTCATAATTAATGAGATGATGACTAGAGGGAGGGGAGGATATAGCTGGGATACACTGCATGATTTTTGGCAGTCCCAAATGAAAGATTACCATCATTTGTGGCAATTTCTGTGATCGTGGCTCTTCGGTGGTCCTATGTCGACCAGCGTACCAGTATTTGTTTAACACTAGCACATTCTGGTGACATTGCACTTAACTGGAGTCACACTCATCACAACCTATGAGTCAATAGGTGTCATCATTATACAGTCTACATGCTTGTCGTACCCAAGTTTAAATGATCCATGTCGCACAGTGTGATAAGGTAATGATATTATAGGAGAGCAAAAATCTTGCAGTGTATCCTGGGCTTAAGACAATGACTGGTACGTGCATGGCCACCTGTCAAAACAAACCAATGACAAAACACACAGCGTACAAAACACATAAACAGAAACAACCGATCAGAACAAAGCTGTGACACACTTTTAGCTATAGTATTCAATCACATACTGGTTGCCCAAATTCATTGATTGTTTCTATCTAATGAAACAGGTTTTGGAATGTTTGGTGTGATGGTTGCTGTATCGGCCAGGTTAACAAGTGAAAACTCTTCTGTAATCAAGTGCTATTTGGGGCTGAATATTTCATTTAGTATGAAAAGTAAAAGTTACACTCTGATTTTGATCTAAAATGCTTAAAAATATCTAAATTAAGTGCAGGTGCAAAGTCATAGATATATTCATTTGTGACAGTTCTACTGTTTGCACTTGAAATAAACACAGACATGACATGTAGATAATAAAAATCTTTAACAAAAATATAATCTGAAAAAGGATAAAGATGTTTTAACAATTTAAAACAAAACTGTTTACTAATAATAAAACAGACAATAGCAAAAAGAATAAGCATGCATGTTTAAGTTAAGAAGAATAATGAGCTTTTTAAAAAGTACTTGTATGTCCAGTTGTGCGGCCTGGAGTACATTGCTTTGCATGTAGTCCTATAAGGATCGCTTGGTCTTCTTGAATATATTAAGTCTTATAACTGGTTCAAGTATGCATTCTCTCATCAGGCACACTCTTACAGCCTCAGGGTGGGTCATTGTTCATAATTTGGTCATCTAAATAAGATTTGGTCAATCTTGTGCATAAACACTGGGTGAATAATCTGTGAAAGACAAGCATATAGAAAACCATAAAAAGTTGCTTGTATAAGTAATAACTAGAATCAGATTTGTTTTTATGATTTTTGAAACAATGGTTATTCAAATGTAAAATCATAGTATTAATGTAAAATCAACAAGGAAATTATATAGATCAACGTACTCTAATAATGCTACACAGTAGGCCTACAAAGGAATATAGTTTCCCTCATATTTGAACAGATCTGTGTTATTAACTATCTTCCCAGTTTGTCATGAGTCATAACTTTATGTTCATATTTTTAAATGAATAACGAACACAACGCATTCATTTAAACAGCACTAAAATTTTACCTCACTATATTGTCTCCATCTGGGAAAGCCTGACACTGTTTCCACTAACTTATGTTATTGCAGTTATAAAGACTTTTGCCCAAGGCCATTTACATGACAAAACTGTCTTCTGTTGTTACTGCTGCTTCTTTTGTGTTTGTATTCCTCCATAGTACTTTTTGGCTCTTCCGTGTGGTTACGTTACCCTTCCGTCAGCGTACCTGGCTTATGATGGCTATGAGGTAAGCTTACGGCAAACTCGACGTAATGCTTGGATCACTATATCATTAATTATTCACACAATGACAGTGCCTGTCGTAACGCATTCGCTGCAATATAATTATTCATAAGCTTGTGAGCGAGCACTTACCTAATGCTTACGATGAGCTGACGTTACGATCTTCATCTTCTTCTTTTGGTTTAATGGCGGGTTACGAACCAACTTTAAAGGTGCATACCGCCACCTGCTGTGATGGAGTGTGAAAATAATGATCTGCCTCTTCTATATCCTGTTATATAACACACTATTCTTAATAAATCTCAAACTGCATTTGGCTTCCTGATTTTGGATCTTCATTTAATAAGTTGGCTATAGTAAAATCATTGCATGCTATTGCTTGTAAATCTTCCTTTAAAATACGACTCAAAATGATAGTGGCGAAGAAGTCATCTGCCATCTTGTGCTCATTAGTGGTAACGACATGCAATGCACAAATGACTAAAACGAGTTATTGTTTTTAAAGCCAGTTTCATTGAAAGCATGGTTTACCGACAATGCATTAATGATCTTATCATTTTAATAATATATTAATAAATCTATGTCCAAAGTTAAGAATATGAACGCAAAACACTAAATGACAAACAAAGTGGTGTTTTCCCGGACAGGGGTTTTCTTAAACCAAGATTAAGCCTAATTAGGAAAAAATAAACAAACATACCTTACTAAAAACATTACTTGTGTGCATTTTAAGGCAAAACAAAGAGCACTGATGTATTTTAAGATATGTCATGCATTTTTTTTTTAGTTTGTACAGCTCTTACATTTATTTTAGTCTAAGACTAGTCTAATCCCTGTCCGGGAAACTGCCCCTAAATTGCTCCCAATACAATTTTGCTGTGTTCTCTACTGTACATTGATTGTACTGATTATAATCCAAAGGTCAGACGGGCCAAGTAATCCCCACGTCATCCATTATAAAGGGAGTTTTATTGTGCAGTGTAGCCAATTTCTATACAATTTAGTCCAAGTTTGAAAAACCTTTTGTTTCCATGTCACTCAGAAAGTCATTGTGATGTCTTAAATTAGTAAGCAAGCAAAAACCATTCAAACGTTTTAGCCTATAAAATGAATTACCTATAAAAATGCAATTAAGCATTTTAATGTAGTTTATTAATCAACATTAATTATCATGATTATCGAGGGCATAATCAAAAATAAATATTTTTGTTTTATTCTTGCAGCCCCCTGTAGTGAGTAGCCTATCTGTCTCATATCTGCTTGGAGTTTGAAAGACTCTTCTGATGCTTTTCTATTAAGTTTATTTACATATTTGAAGTAGTCTAAAGCTAAGTCTTGATTACTTTCATTTTGTGATACTTGAATTAGGTTACTGCATCTCTTTAAGGTTATTTGTAACTGTACTGGAATTATGTTGAAGTAGTTCTCCCAACCCTGTTCATACTTACACACAAATATAATAACAAAATTACAGAAATCAAAGTATAATCAGTTCAATGTAAGAAGTTATTATGATTACTAATAGAAGTGTACTCTTTGTCCTGTTATTTTCCTTACCTTGCCACTCAGTCCTTTAGGTTAGGGTAGTTGAAACTACTTCTAATTTCAGCAAAGCTCCAGAGTTAAATCAACACTGCTTAGATCCACACCCAAGGTGTTAAAAATTACCACAGAATTTTTTGTATTCTTCCTACGAACTATCACAATGCATCAAGACAAACAATAAAATGTTTGGGGTCAAGTGCTCAGCTAAGTAAAGGTAAAACTAATCACTGTTAGGATGACTTCTTCTTTTTATCTTTCTTGTTAACAGCAAGTGTTCATCATAAATATTCATTTCATTATTTAACTTATCCTAGGGGCTTATCCTAAAATTATTAGACTAAAATATATGTTTGGGCTCGCTTAATTTAAAAACAATTGCACTTACGCTTTTACTTTGTATCAATATGTGAAACAATGAATTGATAAAAGGCTGTTAACAGTTACCAAAAAAGCTTAACTTCTTAAATATAACATAATATTTACATCATAAAATAATAGGCAGTCATGGTCCAATAGTTAGAGTCGACCTTATAACCTGAGAGTTTTGCTGGTTCGAGTCTCGCGGCTGACAGGTTGCGACTGAGGTGCCTTGAGCCAGCCACCTGTCTCCCAGTGTTTCCCGGGCACTGCAGTACTGCTGTGGGTGTGTATGTTCACGACGTGCAGTGCGTGTTCACCACTCACTTGATAGGTTAAATACAGACGTCACATTTCAAGTATGGGTTACCATACATTGGTCATTATGTCACTTTTACTTTTCCTTAAAAAGGATCAGATGGAAATAAACTAAAGGTGAAAACAAGAAAGCACTTTTTTTTAATTCCAATCAAAGCTATAGACATGTGTTTTATTGCCATTCTTCTTTTTTTCCAGTCATCACATATGCATTTATTCATTTAGCAAATACATTCATCCAAAGTGTCTTATAGATCAGAAAATACACAGAAAAAAAGCATCAAAAGTTTATTACATTTGCATAATTGTTCTAGTATCTGCTGCAGAGTAGTTCTAGTTACTATGACAAAGAAACAGTCTGAGCGTGACTAATCCATTGGAAGCTTCAGATTGATCTATGACACATACTTTCTGATATGGAAACTTTGTCTGAGGCAACGCGTGCCAAAAAGTAAAAAAAAAAGCTTAAAAGGTTTGTAGTAGAGAGCCTCCTTCAGACAAAATAAGATTATTAATTAAACTCAAAAAGCATGTTTTAAAGCCTAACTGCTCTATACAATGACATTGATGTTCTCCCATTAGGCCATACATATAGAGTTCCATCTGATGTTCATATGCTAAATTGGTTGTAATTATATAGTGTGGTATTGCTACACTGTATTATTAAGGATATGTGTATGACACTAGTGAAAAACAAATTTTATAAGGCATTTATAAACTAGCTGAACTAGCTTTAAGTGCAATCAGATCATGATGGCAGGTAGTCCAAAGACTTCATACATAGAACATCATAATGTGTGTGTGTGTTCACAAATGATGCAGATGTACCATCTGTGAGGACTCTGCCATAATCTGGTTTGGTAATTATATCTAGTTGTGTATGGCAGGGTCCTGACAGTGCAATGTTTTGTGTGGGAGAGCGTGGTTTTGATATTGTCATATCAGACCACGTTTGTCCCATGTCTTGTGACTTTTCCCCGCTCCCTTGTATTCTCTTGTCATTGTGTGTTATTTTTCCCCGCTCCCTTGCATTTTCCAGTCTTTGTCTTTTGTGTCTTGTTTAGTCTAGTGTTCTGTTTTCATGTATGTATATTTGTATGTGTGTATGTGGGTGTGTATGTGTATATATGTATATATGTATATATATATATATATATATATGTGTATGTGTGTATTTGTATGTATATATGTATGTATATGGCATCCATGCATATATATGTATATGTGTATATTGTATGTATGTGTGTATATGTTTTTATATATTTGTATATATTTATATATATAAATATATTTATGGTTTTGTCTTGTTGGTACTGTGGTTGTCTTGTGTTTGTATGTGTTTTACAGGTTCACGTGTGCTTCCCTCACAGGTGTTCCTGTTCAGTGTGATTGCCTCCTCTCGTCTTCCTCACCTGTTGCTTGTTATCCTCTCGTCTGATCTGTGTATTTAATCCCTGTGTGTCTAGTGTGTCTTTGCAAGTCCGTTTGTCGATGTACTCGTCTGTACTTGTCCTTATACTCACTAGTTACTAGCTCTGCTAGTTTGAAGGCTTGTCTTGTCAATCTTTTGTCAGTTTTGCCCAGTTTATTGTTTTGTTTATTTGGCCACGCTAATCTGTGCTTTTGCTGCCCAGGATTTACTCTGAGACTCTGTGTTTTCTGACGGCTCCCTGGACTTTTGTCATCTGTTCAGACTGCTGCTCTTTCTGCCGGCTATTTAGGACTGCTATTATTATCTGCAGCAGCGGACGCTCTCTGCGGCATTGCCACTGCCCAGGAGGAGGATTCAGTAGGAGGGTCCTTCCCCACTGGAGCTGTCCAGCCTCTCCCGTCAGCACCACTAACACTCTGTCTCTCTCTCTCTGCCCGTCGCAGGATCTTTCCTCCTCATCTGCCACGGGTGCCGGTTTGCCGGACTGTCTACGGATTTCCCTGTTGTGTCATTGTGGTCATAGACTTATTGTTGTACAGAATCTCTCCCACCGTTCGTCTGTCGGGCCGGAGCCCGAACGTGTGTGGTTCGTCGCCCCCAGTGTCTGTGTGTGTGCTCCTCGCCCCAGCCGTCTGTCTCGGAGTGGCCTTTGCGCCCAGACGTGCTTTTGTCTGTTTACATTCAGTATCATTTAAATAAACATTTTCTGTTACTCTGCTCTGGGATCTCTCCGTGTGTTTATTCCTGACACCATCTGCTTGAGCATACATTCCATTTACGTTCATAATCTTGCTATTAACCAATTGTTATTAACATAAACTTAATTAGATTACCTGTGGTTAAGTAGTGTTTAAAGAATTTTTTCTTGCAATATTAATCATCCTCTACGGTTTATAAGAATTGTGTGACACTACTGTGTCATCATTTAACACCTATGTTTTTAAGAATATAATTATTTCCATAGGCAGGTACTAAAAGAACAAGACATTAGACACAAAGTAAATAGAAATTGGGACTATTGCCTAATTCACAAAGCTAACAAAATTATTTATAACAAAATAAAATGATACTATAATTATTATATATAGTCCAAGCTGTAAACTATTTATGATCATTATTCACTGTTAATTACTTTTAAAAATATATATTTAGGATAAAATACTTCAATTTACAATCCTATCTATCTGTCCGTTCAGTGTATTTAGGTCAGATTCGCCACACCACTAGATGGTGGTAAAACTCCATGTCCATGATTTCTAACGCGTTAACACGTGATTTACGTGTTAACACGCACTTACGCGTTAACACGTAGTGCGTGTTAACACGTGATTTACGCGTTAACACGTAGTGCGTGTTAACACGTATTTTTAACACGTTTTTTCCCTGTTGGCCTTCCATATTTTTTTGACACACGCTTCGGAGCTTCGGTGTCACTAGTAACATCACTAATTAGAATATTGTAATACTTATTGTGAAGTACTAAGAGTCGTTCACTTGTCCGACTGCAATGCTGGTGATTTTTACATAGTTTTGTAACCTTATTTTGTTACATACGATAATAGAGTAAAATTAAGCAAGGAATGTGAAATAGAAACATAAACTGTTTAAATAATGCTAGGTAAAACTTTACAATAAACTCAATTTATTAATATACTTAATATGTTTGTTTTTAGACCACAGAGAATACAGTGTTCTGTTATTACATTGAAGATTTTGTCATTGTTTACCCTTTATGTTTATTTGATCATAGTTCATCTATAAATACTGTGAAGAAGTCAAACAAGCAGCTGCTGTCACAACACATTCAACTACTCTACTATTCTGATCCACTGTTGTAATGATGGAGTGTGTTAAAGAGGAGACTGATCCTGAATCATCCACAATAACACCTCAACATTCTCAACAACAAAGAGGTTTGTGTCTAATCTTCATTTATCATTAATAACTGCTGAAGTTTGTAAAGTGTCAGGCTTTGGTTATAACATCATTAGAGCTGTATAATATTATAGTGAGATTTGAAACCCCTTCTTTCAGCTCCAGTCTACCTCACTATTGTTTAAAAAATATATAATTTAAATGGCTGTGGACCCTGCGAGAAGGGATTTATATAAATCATACATCCCATTCAACAGCAGCATTTCAGAAAGAACTATATATAATTAATATTAAATCTAATCAATAAAAACGCTTGCAGTTAAAATATGAAAGTACTGTAGTGTCGAGAGCCTCATACTAGTGAGATTGTCCTATCGTCAGCCTATAAGATGAGAGGGCGGGCAATAGTTTACCTATTTATTTGATAATTTTTTACTAATTTATTTTATTTTTATTTATTTATTTAGTCGGGACAGTGCACATTAATGAACAGTCTAACATTACTGTAAAGACTGTAAATGAGCCAGGTTATAGCATAAATGCTAATTTTCACCTTTAGTCCCGAGGCAATTTATGACAAGCCACTGGATTGGTAAACACAAAACAGAAAATGCTTTAACCAATAAGGGCAGCTGGCAAAACTTTCATTACCGCAACCTTCTTAAACATGATGCCATTAATCAGAGCGCATTTGTTACTGGGTTTCCATCCAATCTTTCTAAATTTCACAATAACAGAAAATTAAATTAATGTGAATTAGGTGCGTTACCATCCATTTTTTTTTTAGCGGATAATGGTGGTATTGCTAACATATTACCAGACGTAAACAAAGCAATAACCTGAAATGTTAATGACAGAAGCCAGAGTCATAACAACCAGTGTTGGGGAAAGTTACTTTTAAAAGTAATGCATTACAATATTAAGTTACTCTCCAAAAAGTAACTAATTACGTTACTTAGTACTTTTCATGGAAAGTAATACTTGCATTACTTTTAAGTTACTTTTGCGTTACTTTTTCTTACTTGACTGAGGCCTGATCTTTCAGGCCTTGCAGGTGTTTTTTATAATCGAGAAGTTTTGCATTCAGAAATTGCAAAAATGTCAAGCTCTGGCCTGCCTTCTCCGTTTCTAACTTAAACTGTTACAGCTCAGGCGTGCATGCATAGAGTGCGTAATTCTACGTTATACATGATTTTTTTAATCAAATTAATTAAACTGAAAAGTAACTTGCGTTACTTTTTTATAAAAGTTACTAAAATATTAATGTGTACATTTATAAAGTAATGCGCTACTTAACTTGTTGCTTCAGAAAAGTAATATTATTACGTAATGCACGTTACTTGTAATCCATTACCCCCAACACTGGTAACGACAGGTGTGTGCTGTAATACAACTTTTAACTATTTAAAGGGATAGTTTATCTAAAAAATGAAAATTCTGTCATCATTGATTCCCCCTCATGTTGTCCTACACATGTTGAGTTTCTTTGCTTTGTTGTTTACAAAAGAAGATATTTTGATAAATTATGGTAAGCAGGTACAAATTGACTTCCATAGTATTTGTTTTTCCTACTATAGAAGTCAATTGGTACCGTCAACTGTGTGCTTGCCATCATTTTTCAAAATATATTGTGTTCAAAAGAATAAAGAAACTCATACAGGTATAGGACAACATTAGGGGGAGTAGTAAATGATGACAGAATTTTCATTTTTGGGTGAACTGTCCCTTTAAGCTGCATCAGACGCACAGAAACAGACATGGTTGCAACTTATGTATTGCTGTTCTTGTGTTGCTATAATTGCTTCTATTGTTTACCACAGTTTGGATAAAAGCGTCTGCTAAATGACTAAATGTAAATAATGATGTAACGCAGTTACTAACTCTGTTACTATTTGATAGAAGTAACTAGAAACTATAACTAATTAAATTTTGAAAGTAATATTGCCATCACTGATTGTGACACATGCAGTTTTGCAAATTTTGAAAAGATTCACTTCATGTTTGGATGGAAACCCAGCTACTGACTGGTGAGCATGAATAAAGTGCCTTTTAAAAATATACTTGTTTTTTTCATGTTTGTAATATTGGCAGTCTTTCCTCAAGATTTCATTTAATTTTCAATTTTGGCGCATATTTTGTGGTTTTAATTTTAATTTTATCATTTAATTAATTAATTTAAAATTGACAGAAAAACACCACAAATAGTGTCCTATCCTAACAAATCATACATCAATGGAAAGCTTACTTTTCACCCTTCATATGACGTATACATTTTCAAAAATTAACCCTTACTTGGTTTTGTGGTTCAAGGTCACATTCTAGCCAATACTTTAACACAGCACAATATGAATACATACATTAGTTGCCAGTGTTTTCTGTGTCGGTACTCTGCAACTACGTCAGGTCACGTCAGCAGGTCAAGGCGCATAACCTGCTCATGAATGATTATGAGACACCGTCATGCTATCAATGTACTATAGTTCTTCGCCGCTTCAGAACCTGTGATGTTGACATAATCTAAATTTTGAGCCCAGAAGATGAAAATAGTGCAAAAAAGCGAGATGACGTAGCTTTGGGTCAGTAGACTAAGAGTATACCCTCATAATGCATTGTACGTTGCCAAATGCATAAATGTAAACATAATGGTATTGAATATGACAGAACAATTATTTTCTTGGATTCTGATATTAAATTGGAATTTGCTTTCTCATTTGACAATTTTTGAAATGTAACTGTGTTTATTTCAGAGTTGGTGGAAGTGAAAGGGGAAGATCAAGAACGCAATGAAATAAAGGATGAAGATCAGGATCACAATTTTATGACTGACAGCTGCTTAGAAACAGTTGAAGCCAAAATTGTTTTTGCATGTCATCTTTGTGGTAAGACTTTCTTAAAAATAGGGTTCCTAAAACGTCACCTAAAGATTCACGCTGAGGCGCCTCACACATGCTCCCAATGTGAGAAGACTTTCAATCATAAATGTCAACTTAAGTATCATATGATGAGTCACACAGGTGAGAAGCCTTTTGCCTGCCCTCAGTGTGAAAAGAGTTTCACAAGTAAAGCATATCTTAAGAAGCATATAATAAGTCATATAATAACAAAGCCTTTCTCATGCCCTCAATGTGATCAGAGCTTTGAACTACAAGTACAGCTTAAAGATCACATAGAAAGTCATACAGATGAGAGGTCTTTCTCATGCCATCTGTGTGGTAAAAGTTTTAAAGACAATGTAAAACTTGGGTGTCACATCAGAGTTCATTCAGATGAGAAGCCTTTCTCGTGCCCTCAGTGTGATAAGAGTTTTAGACGGAGAGACAAACTTAAATGTCACATACGAATACATACAGGTGAGAGACCTTACTCATGCCATCTGTGTGATAAGACTTTTAAATATACACAAGTTCTGAAAGTTCATCTGCTGTTACACTCGAATGAAAGACCTTGAATGAAAGTTTATGAGGACTGTGCATGACTACTCGAATATTCAATCTTCAATAATTATTCAAAAATAAAAAAATGCCATTTGAATGTGTTTTTAACCCTTCCACCACAGGGTTAAGGCTACTGCTATATAACTGTACTGTCTTTTATAGACTGGGACTGCATCATGATAGATTTGTTAGCTTCCTGTTACTATACTTTATTTTCTTAATACACTGCAGGGCTAATCGAGATGAAAAGAAATGGAGAACAATTATCATATGCGGTGCTCTGTGGAAAATAAACTGGATATTTAACAGCTAACCTCTTGGCGAAGTGTTGTTAAATGAAGCTTGTAACTTTGCACATTAAGCAGTAATGTATCAAGCTTATGTCATTTGTAAAATAATGTTAAATTGAGATATTCTTGATAGATCTTGGTATTGTTCTTACCAGATAACCACTGAGCCGGCATTATTGTACAATAAACGTAGCAGGTAGGCTAAATATTGTTGTCTTTCTTCACAAAAACATGTCAGACTAATAAAGATATTTTCTGTATTTTTTTAAAAGAAAGAAATATTTCTTTACAATGTTTTCAATAGATATTTGGATATTATATTACTGAAAAAGGCCCATCCCCAGTGATAAGAAGTTTGTTTCGGCATTGCTGCTAAAATCTTTTGTTTGTAGAAAAAGTTTTTTTATCGCTCAAAAAGCTTAATGAGCACCAGAAGAGGCATAGAGATATTAGAAACCATGAAGGAAAACCCTGAAAGTGTTCACATTGTAGAAAGAGTTTGGGTTTGGTAAGCTGATAAAACACAAGTTTTCTAAAAGAATCTAACAGAAAGGTGCTACTCATAAAGAGTGAGCAAAAGATCAACTTCAGTCTTTAAGTCCAAGCATATGATGTGTAATACAGATAAACATGTTATTTTAATTGAGTGATTTTTTTTTGTATAGATTTTTAACTCTACTTTTAAATAAAACATGAAATATGTATGAGCTTGTTGTGTTCCTTTTCTCACAATTCACTTTTGCGTTTATTTGTAGATGATAGGTCATTATTTGTCCTGTTTTTTTTCTTCTTCTTGGAGCCTGTCGTCTGGAAAATAAATTTTATACTAGTTAGATAAATATATATCATTGGAAAGCTCTATGAATGTAGTTTTTATATTTCAAAACCTCATCCTTTTTTGCAGTAGTAATAAAGTAATTTATTAATTTGTGATGAGAGTATGCAGCAAACCAATGACATCTAGTGGCCTTTGTTGATCAAACCAGTAAAAGTATGAGACAAACCTCTTTTTTGGAAATTTTACCTTGAAATTTTAATCTAAACCAGTGTAAACATATGGCTTTAATTTTTTGTATGTCTGGCATGAAACATTTTCATTTTTATAATTTTTATATGCGAAGACATACATTATTGCATTATTTGTATTTATTAAAATAAACTTAATCTGCTTTAATTAAATTTAAACGCTTTTTTATTTAATATTTTCACCTCAGATGACATTACTAAAAAAACTTTACAGTGTCGCCTTAATAAAGAGAGCAAGATAATGCTTTTAGACAAAACAAAAACCCAGAGTTATATTCATTTGAATGTGCACATCACTTTTTCACCGCTGCGCCTGTTAAAGGGACTTTTATTTTGCTTCGCGGAGCCTGTCGTGACGTCTTAAGAAATGCGCTGCTGCTCGTCGTTTGAGGGAAGAGTGGATGTTTGTGTGAGGTAAATAAAACAACACAAAATATGATTACATTTTGTTTTTAACAAATGAACTCCAAAAACTTCAATGTTACTGAAGCAACTTTAGATAATATTAAAATATTGTAATACTTTATTGTGAAGTACTGAGAGTCTTTTTCTTGTACAACAGACAGCATTTATCAGTTATCTTTGTTAAGCATAAACACATGAACAACAATATTTACTTTCTTCTTTAAAGCCGTTCAGTTATGTTTGTTTTTATGTACCTGCTGAGTTTTTCCAGAAAGTGTTGTGGAAGGTTTTAAAGGAATATCCATCCATACATTTTATAATTAGTTGCAGATCAAGATTTAAATCTTAATTTCTTGAAAATCTTACCATTCACTGCAGACATATGTGAATTTTACATCGTATTTACCTTTAATTTTAACATTAGGTGTAACCTAGTTTTGTCACATTTGTTGTATTTTTGTTTTATACATTGCCACAAGGTCTTTGAAATAATTTTTTAAATTATTTATTTGATGATAGTTCATCTATAAATACTGTGAAGAAGTCAAACAAGCAGCTGCTGTCACAACACATTCAACTACTCTACTATTCTGATCCACTGTTGTAATGATGGAGTGTGTTAAAGAGGAGACTGATCCTGAATCATTCACAATAACACCTCAACATACACAACAACAAAGAGGTTTGTATTTACTTTGATAATTGACTATATCTGATAAACATGTAAACATTTACTGAATTTGATTTTCCCCTTATTATAGCTAAATAAGGCACACTACTACAGAGTAGTAATATCATCTATGATTTTGATATTTTACGTCTTAAATAAAAAAGTTTGTGCAGCTTTTAAATAGTAAAACATCTTTACATGTCAAAATATAAATAAACAAAATGAACTGAGTCTTCAGGGATGTGCTGGTGAGGAAACTTTGCCACAGATTAATAAACTCATTTTAATCTTCAACTTTAGACCTTGATTAGAATTAACATTTATGGGGTGGTTTCCCGGATAGGGATTATCTTATTATGAAATATAACTAGTTTGAACAAACATGCGTTACTATAACATTACTTGTGAGCATTTTGAGGCAAAAAAAGAGCACTGATGTATTTTAAGAAATGTCAGTG
Source organism: Paramisgurnus dabryanus (assembly GCF_030506205.2). Taxonomy (NCBI): domain Eukaryota; kingdom Metazoa; phylum Chordata; class Actinopteri; order Cypriniformes; family Cobitidae; genus Paramisgurnus; species Paramisgurnus dabryanus. The sequence goes on from NC_133338.1 coordinate 52,634,125, forward strand.
CAAGTTGTTTTCAGTTTGGACAGCTCTTAAATTTATTTTAGTCTAGGGCTAGTCTATTCCCTGTCTGGGAAACTGACCCTATTTGTTATTAACTAAATAAATAGTCAATTTGATATGAAAGTGATATTCATGCATTGCTACAATAATAAAAAACTGTTTTTTTCTTACTTCAAAACAGGTGCAAAGTATGTGGTTCAGGGAGACACATTTAGTCTAGCTGTGAACAATGGCAGAATAACAAAACAGTGCAGAATTCAACATTAGAAATAGTTGTTGTAATGTAATCTCATAGAAACACACCATGTTCCATCATGAAAAATTAAGCATATTTTTCATTGGATAAGATTAAATACATGCAGTGTCATGAATAATTATGAGACAGGTCGTCAATGCACTATGCCACGTCACAACCTGTGATGCTGAAAAATGAGTTTAAACCCAGAAGATGAAAATTGTGCAAACTCTCAATAACCTGGCTTTTCCTACTGTTAAAATAACCGGGTACTATCATCCGCCTCTGTTAACATCTCAGAAAATTTTGTTTATTATTTTATGACCCTTTAAATGATTCATTCAAATAAATCAGGCAGTCATTTGTCACACATGTGCTCCTTTATAGCTCACAGGTCAGCATGCTGATAAAAGTATTCCTCATAATGCACTGTAAGTTGATTTGGATAAAAGTAATGTAATATGATGATAATATACAGTGAGGAAAAAAAGTATTTGAACACCCTGCTTTTTTGCACGTTCTCCCACTTAAAAATCATGGAGGGGTCTGAAATTGTCATCGTAGGTGCATGTCCACTGTGAGAGACATAATCTAAAAAAAATCCAGAAATCAAACATTTCCTGTAGTTTTTCACCAGGTTTGCACACACTGCAGGAGGGATTTTGGCCAACTCCTCCACACAGATCTTCTCTAGATCAGTCAGGTTTCTGGCCTGTCGCTGAGAAACACGGAGTTTGAGCTCCCTCCAAAGATTCTCTATTGGGTTAAGGTCTGGAGACTGGCTAGGCCACGCCAGAACCTTGATATGATTCTTACAGAGCTACTCCTTGGTTATCCTGGCTGTGTGCTTTGGGTCATTGTCATGTTGGAAGACCCAGCCTCGACCCATCTTCAATGCTCTAACTGAGAAAAGGAGGTTGTTCGCCAAAATCTCGCAAAACATGGCCCTGGTCATCCTCTCCTTAATACAGTGCAGTCGCCCTGTCCCATGTGCAGAAAAACACACCCAAGCATGATGCTACCACCCCCATGCTTCACAGTAAGGATGGTGTTCTTGGGATGGTATCCATCATTCTTCTTCCTCCAAACACGTTTAGTGGAATTCTATTTTGGTCTCATCTGACCACATGCCTTTCTCCCATGACTCCTATGGATCATCCAGATGGTCATTGGCAAACTAAAGACGGGCCTGGACATGTGCTGGTTTAAGCAGGGGAACCTTCCGTGCCATGCATGATTTCAAACCATGCCGTCTAAGTGTATTACCAACAGTAACCTTGGAAACAGTGGTCCCAGCTCTTTTTAGGTCATTGACCAGCTCCTCCTGTGTAGTTCTGGGCTGATTTCTAACCTTTCTTAGGATCATTGAGACCCCACGAGGTGAGATCTTGCATGGATCCCCAGTCCGAGGGAGATTGACAGTCATGTTTAGCTACTTCCATTTTCTAATGATTGATCCAACAATGGACCTTTTTTCACCAAGCTGCTTGGCAATTTCCCCGTATCTTTTTCCAGCCTTGTGGAGGTGTACAATTTTATCTCTAGTGTCTTTGGACAGCTCTTTGGTCTTGGCCATGTTAGTAGTTGAATTCTTACTGATTGTATGGGGTGGACAGATGTCTTTATGCAGCTCACAACCTCAAACAGGTCTTTGACGATTAGAATTCTGGCTGATAGACAGGTGTTCAAATACTTATTTGCAGCTGTATCATACAAATAAATAGTTAAAATCATGTAAATGTAAATATGATGGTATTGAATATGACCGAGTTTCTTTTTTGCATTGTGATATTAAATTGGAATTTTCTTTCTCATTTGACAATTTTATACATTTTGCTATGTTTATTTCAGACTTGGTGGAAGTGAAAAAGGAAGATCAAGAACACAACGAAATGAAGGATGAAGATCAGGACCACAATTTTATGACTGACAGCTGCTCAGAAACTGATGAGACTTCCCCTCAAGAAAGAGTTGAAGCCAAAAATGTTTTTGAATGCCATCTTTGTGGTAAGACTTTCTCACTAAAAGGGCAACTAATGCTTCACATAAGGATTCACAATGGTGAGAGGCCTCACGCTTGCTCCCAATGTGAGAAGACTTTCATCCTAAAATGTCAACTTCGGTATCACATGATGATACACACAGGTGAGAGGCCTTTTGCCTGCCCTCACTGTGATAAAAGTTTCATTTTTAAAGCAAGACTGAATAGTCACATAAAGACGCACACTAATGAAAAGCCGTACGTCTGCCCTCAATGTGAAAAGACTTTCACATGTAACGGATATCTTAAGAAGCATATGATAAGACACAATCAGTCAAATTCTTTTTCTTGCCCTCAATGTGAAAAGACTTTCACGTGTAAAGCATATCTTAAGAAGCACATAATCACTCACACTCAGACAGAGCATTTCTCTTGCCCTCAATGTGAAAAGAGTTACACATGTAAAGGACATCTTAAGAAGCATATGATAAGGCACATTCAGTCAAAGTCTTTCTCTTGCCCTCAATGTGACGAGACTTGCACAAGTAAAGGACATCTTCAGAAGCATATGATAAGTCACATTCAGTCAGTGTCTTTATCATGCCCTCAGTGTGGACAGAGTTTTTCACAGAAGAGAGACTTTAATACTCACGTGAGACGCCACACTAGAGACAAGCATTACACCTGCTCTCATTGTGAAAAGAGTTTCTCATCTAAAACACATCTAGAGAATCACATACGAATTCACACTGGAGAGAAACCTTTTAAGTGCCCTCACTGTGATAAGAGCTTTAAACAACAAGGAGCTCTTCAGTATCACCTACGAGTTCATACAGATGAGAGGCCTTTCTCATGCCATCTGTGTGGTAAAAGTTTTAAAGACAACGTAAAACTTACGTATCACATCAGAGTTCATACAGGTGAGAAGCCTTTTTCGTGCCCCCTGTGTGATAAGAGTTTTAGACAAAAAGACCAGCTTAAGTATCACATCCGACTTCATACAGGTGAGAGACCTTACTCATGCCATCTGTGTAATAAGAGTTTCATACAGGCACGAGGTCTTAAAGGTCATCTGATGATTCACTCAAATGAAAGGCCGTTTAGCTGTGATCAGTGTAATAAGAAGTTTGTTTCATCATGGTTGCTGAAAAGGCACCTAAAGACTCATTTAGATGAGAGATGAGTGGTATTTGGTCATTAAGCACAATAACTACGAATTGAAAGAATTGGCCATCTCTGCCCCTATCGCTCACCTTATTAACATGTCATTTAGCTCTGCCTTTGATACTGTCTGCCACAAGATATTACTTTCCCACTTAGCAGAGATTGGCGTATCAGGCCCTGCATCATCCTGGTTTTCTTCTTATCTCACGGGCAGCAATTTCACATTTAGTTACATAATTTCAAATTTCCTACTGTCTTACTTAAACAAGGTGTTCCTCAGGGCTCTGTACTTGGTCCACTATTATTCATCCTAGATATTCAGCCACTGGGTAACATCATTCGTCGGCATGGCTATATATCACTGTTATGCAGATGATATTCAGTTATACTGCCTGTCAACCAGACTCTGAACATGTAAAATCTTCACTCTCTTCTTTTGTTAATGAGTTAAAACTCAAACTTTCTTAGCCTGAATTTGGGTAAAACTGATATTCCGATAACTGGTCCTCCATCTCTAACAAAAAACAGCTCTGTGGACTTTAGTATTGACCTGGATGCTACTATGATTTTTGCCTCTGCTACTGTGAGAAATGTTGGTATCATACTCGACCCCTCACTGTTCTTTGACGCTTATATTCAAAGCCCCTCCAAAACGTGTTTTTTTTCATTTGCCACATATTGCCAAGCTGATCACTTTCGTCTTCAAATGCTGAACTTCTATGTATTCCCCGGTACCGTCTATCCTCTATCGGTGACAGATAATTTTCTGTCATTGCTCCGACATGATGGAACACTCTCCCTTTTTCACTTAGAGTCATTGCTTCCTTGTCTGAATTTAAATCACTGTTTAAGACCCACCTGACCTGTTCAACCTACACTATCAGTAAGACATATGAATAAGAAGCACTTATGCTATTTGCAATGTGGAGTCTGTGGTTTATGTATTGTGATCTATGTAGAGTTCTATCACTTGTACGGATTATTTTGTGCTTCATATATGTATAGGCCTGTCTTCTTTTATTCTCTCATGCAGCTGCATGAGACTCTCGTCCTGGGCAAATGTCCGACCAATATGAATCTGTATTATGTCTATCTTTTTTGAAATTCTGTATCTTGTGAAGCGTCCTTGAGCTTGGGAAAGGCTATATAAATTAAACATTATTATTATTATTATTATGCTAAAGTTAGTTCAGTTGTTCCAGCTTTATACATTGGAGATTTTTTTTTAAAAATGATCAATGTACTAACAATTATATAAGACGGGTCATTTTAAAAGCTTGTTATCCCTGTCAAGTTAAGAGAGATAAATTAGATTAATAAATTATACTGTGTTAAACCTTTCTTTGCTATCTACTTATGTAGAATAATTACATTTCCCTTTGTGTTGTATATATTTTTGTATAAAATAAAAAATCCAGCCACATCTCATTACAATCTTGTGTGCTTGTTGTATAAAAGCTTTTTTTTTGTTGAGATTTTATAGTACATTTTTAAGTAAAACGGTTACAGTTGAAATATGACAGTACAGAATACCCGTCTCCTATTCTCAAAGCTTTCCTGAGAATCGGTGAGTGGGTATTTAATGTCCAACTAACCAACCGCAGCCATACTTTAGTTCTGACATCAACCTGGGTAAAAACCATTCAACATCAATTTTTCCTAGAGAATTTTGTGCATGGCCCCCGTAAGAGAATTTTGCATATTTTAAGAGTAAATGCTGCAATCTGGTGCATTTTAAGAGGAAAATTAAGTGACCCAATCTATAAAGAATACAATAGCTATGGTAGATTACTATTATTACATCTACTGCTCATTTTTATAATCTAACTTGTCTGGCTATGCTAATATTTAAAGAGTAACTAAACCCTAAACCAACTTTTTTTAGTTAATGATCTGTAAGAATGGGGCTTTATTAGTGCTGTTCATTGATTTTAGTAAGTTTTTTGACATTTGGATATAAAGTGTTTCAATACTGCAATATATGGTGTAAAAACGTCTGAGTGCTGCCCTCTTCAGGTTGAAAGGTGGCTACTGCAGTTTAATTTTGCTATTGGATGTTGGGTCCATAAAATGACTCGTGACGTAAGCAGGTTCAAGATCACCACGCCCTTGTTACGATCTCACCACACACTTAGTTTGTCCCCTCTATCTCCTTGGGATCTGCCCACTTTTCTTGTATTTTTCAAATATTGCCAGTGGGTGGAGTCAGGCTCTGACCAGGGGTTTAGTTATACTTTAAAAAAAAACAAAAGTGCAAACGTTATATTTTAGAGGGGTACCATTTATGTCATGACAACAACATTTTTGATGCTTGAAGCAAAATTGGAGCTACGTGGAAAGGGTGAAATGCTTTTGAAACTAAATAGGATATTAGAAGATATAGCGCCAAAAGATCATCATTATAAATACCTGAGCAGTCTCCTAGCTGCTACAAGCACACTCTGAAAGTGGCGGTGGAGGGTAGGAAACACAGCCCCGCCCCTCCCCCTGCCTGCAGAAGAGTGTCTGATACCAGGCACTGTTGCGCTTTTCAACCAAATGGGGGAGCTGTAAGTCATTTTTACATGGAAACTACATAGTGTTGCTTTAAATAAATGGATTGCAACTGCTTACCTTAAAATGTTTTATTAAATTCAATGAATCATTTTTTTCCAGTGTATCGTACACTAATAAAATCATGTTTGTAACTCCTTGTGGATAACTGCAATACTAAAACATTAGTTAGAATTTACCTATTTCAAACTAGGGCTGGAACTAACGATTATTTTCATAAGCAATTGATAGGGCGTTTTTTTCTCTCTCTCGAATAATCGACTAATCTGACAAATACGTAAACCTTTACTCCGTTAGATTTCCCCTTTATTATGTAAGGGATAATCCACGGCTAGCCATGTATTAAAGGATTTTAATGCACGACGTAGAGGCGAAGAACCACCCGGCGCGTATCGATATTTTATGACCCTTTTAAATGATTAATTAAAATAAATCAGGCAGTCATCGATCACATATGTGCTCCTTTATATCTCACAGATCAGCATGCTGATAAAAGTATACCTCATAATGCACTCCCCGGTCAAATAAAAGTAGTATTTAATGTGTTAAATAAATACTTAAAATTCAAGTAATATGTTTTTAATACATTTGTATTCCCAACGTACTGATTTAAAGATGCACTTAAAATATGTTAAATAGTTTTTAATGTATTTAAAAATATATATACTAGAAGTATGTTGGTAATAAATATATGCTTAATTACACTTTTTAAAAGTATGCTAAACTCAACTCACAGGCATGATTTAACTCTGACCCACAGAATAACACAGGTGAATCACCGGCGTGATTTAACACTGACCCACAGAATAACACAGGTGAATCACCGGCGTGATTTAACACTGACCCACAGAATGACACAGGTGAAGCACAGGCGTGATTTAACACTGCCCCACAGAATGACACAGGTGAATCACCGGCATGATTTAACACTGACCCACAGAATGAGACAGGTGAAGCACAGGCATGATTTAACTCTGACCCACAGAATAACACAGGTAAATCACCAGCGTGATTTACACTGACCCACAGAATAACACAGTTGAAGAAGGCGTGATTTAACACTGACCCACAGAATGACACAGGTGAATCACAGGCATGATTTAACTCTGACCCACAGAATAACACAGTTGAAGAAGGCGTGATTTAACACTGACCCACAGAATGACACAGGTGAATCACAGGCATGATTTAACTCTGACCCACAGAATAACACAGTTGAAGAAGGCGTGATTTAACACTGACCCACAGAATGACACAGGTGAATCACAGGCATGATTTAACTCTGACCCACAGAATAACACAGTTGAAGAAGGCGTGATTTAACACTGACCCACAGAATGACACAGGTGAAGCACAGGCATGATTTAACACTGACCCACAGAATAACACAGTCACACTTAAAAAACTGTAAATATTTCTTATGGCAAATGTATGCACTTTATGTGCCACAAAAGATATTCATAATGAGTACATATTTAAAATCATATATAAAAACTATGATTTTTTTGCAGGCTGTTTAAGATGTTTAGTGCAGACAAAACATTTGACACATTGGACTTGATTAAATAGGTTTTCTAAATGTATTAATTAATACATTTTATCTGTTTGGTAAACCCTGGTAGTATAAGATATTTTAAACCAATAGTTTTTTCTCAGTGTTAAAGTGTTGATAGATAAAGTTTCATTAATGGTTTCAGGGTAAGGATCAGTTGAAAAAGAGGCCTGAGGTAAAAGCACTGATTATAAGTCTGAAGCCCTACTTGTGTGGTGAGGTGCTCATAGTGTGAATTTTCCAACAATTATTCTTTGCAGGACACTGATACTTTTCTTAGGGACCAGGTAAAAAGGTTCTAGTGTAAATCTTTAAAATAATTGAAACAACTGCATCACAAACATAAAAAATAAAACAATTAAATGACTATACTTGTGTTTGTTGTATATTTAAATGAAATGACAGACAATCTGAATTTCTTTGTAAATGTAGGTCAATACACTGCAATTATATGGATTTAGATGTAATTGTTAGAATTGTACTGTTGTACTTAAATATACTTAAATTGGGGTATTTACAGTTTTTTTTAATAAGTCCAAACATTTAAGAGGCCTAACATACCATATAATTAAACACATGTCTATATTGTATTAATTATTATTGTAACAAATTGTGTTAAATTTGGTATATAAGTTCATTTTTACACTGATAGTGGTTAATGAAGTCAAATAAAATAGTCAGCAGTAATATTAATGGCATTTACAGTTCAGTCTTACTGGCAACAACTAAGGCTTAGCCTGACCAATATCCTGCCCCGTCCCAGGTTAGTTTAAGCATAAGTTGCCATAGTGACTGAGTTCAAACTTTTTAAATTTATTTTTAGGTTTGCTTAATGGAATCGAATCGACTTTTTATTACGTAATCTTGTTTTATGGAACAGCCCTCTGGTCATAATTATTAGTAATATGTGCAAATAAAAAAATTATAATATAACCTTTCATTAAAGTCATGCAATTGCAAGTCAACCCTAAAAAGTGTGCATCTCTTAAAGAGTGAGCACAGTGAGCAGATCAACTTTTTGAATTTGTGATGGTTATTACAGCTCTTTCATTAAAACATTTAATAATTTCACAGCAGATTTAAAGTGCATGATTACTGCAAGTACCTACAATTACTCATCATTTTGAGAAAACTTTGATGTGACTTGAAGCATTTTCACTTGACATTAGAATGAGAATGAAGCAATTGACCTTTAAAATGTACTTTTATTATTATTTTTTTAAGGGACTTTTATTATGCTTCCCGGAGCATTACGTACGGTGACGTAATATTAGGTGCGCTGCCGCTCGTTTGTCGCGTGAGGAAAGATAAAGGTGTCTGTTTGAGGTAAATAAAACCATATAAAATATGATTTAACTTTTTTAACAAATGTACGCTAACATCATAAATGTCCATAAAACAACTTTAGATAATATTAGAATATTGTAATACTTTAATGTTAAGTACTACAGTCGATCTCTTTTACAACGGCAATGAGTTACATTTGGTCTCTGAAACATGAGCACACGATGAAGAACAAATGTTTACTTTCTTTTTTAAACAATTAAAGTATATATGTTTTTATAAACGTGTTTATTTTTGAGTAACTGTTTTTATTTTTAACGAATATACATAGTTTTATAAATCAACATCCACATAGTTCATAGTTGCCGTTGCAGATCAAAATGTAACATCTTAATTCTTTGAAAATGTAAAATTAACATTATATTTAGAGCTTAATTTTAACATGAATTAGGTGTAGACTAGTGTTGTCCATAGACATAAAAGAAATAACTAGACCGCGTTTTTACTCTGTTGCGATACGTCATTGCGCCGCCATATTGGCAGTGGCAAAGTAGCCTGCAAACAAATGCGATTGAATGGGGGAAATGCGACTTTTAAAAACAATAACTTTTCTTTTTAAACATTTTTTGTTTGTTTGTGTGGAGTACATACATGTTTAGTCTACAGTTGTTTACAATCTCGATTGTTTAGAATTAGATTGACTTAGAAAATTATTATTTTATTAGGAATCATGATCACTTACGCTTGTCTCAGAGCAACTCCTAAAATCAAATGTGTTTATGTATTTCTATATTAAACACTGCCACAAGACCTTTGAAATAAAAAACATTTAAAAACCATAATGAACAACACAAGTGCTGAGAGTTTGTGTTTAGACCACAGAGTAAACAGTCATGTTATTACATTGAAGATTCTGTCATTGTTAACCCTTTATGTTTATTTGATCATAGTTCATCTATAAATACTGTGAAGAAGTCAAACAAGCAGCTGCTTTCACAACACATTCAACTACTCTACTATTCTGATCCACTGTTGTAATGATGGAGTGTGTTAAAGAGGAGACTGATCCTGAATCATTCACAATAACACCTCAACATATTGAACAACAAAGAGGTTTGTGTCTAATCTTCATTTATTATTAATACCTGCTAAAGTGCTCTGGTTATAAAATCATTAGAGCTGTATAATATTATAGTGAGATTTGAGGTAAAGGGTTGTGAAACCCCTTTTAGCTCCAGTATACCAGTAAAATATTGTATAGTATTTCATGATCCTAACTAATTCATTGATAAAAGCAGGCAGTCAATTATTTCTTATGTCATCATTTATATATCAGGTTAAGAGTTACACACACTGATAAAAAGTATACATCATAATGCAATGCAAGTTCCTTTGGATTAAAGCTTCTGCCAAAAGCATAAATGTAAACAAATGTTAATGTGATAGTATTGAATGTGACAGAAATAGACTTTCCTTTTTTTGCATTCTAATATTAAATTCGCTTTCTCAGACTTGGCAGTGAAAGAGGAAGTGAAAGAGGAAGTGAAAGAGGAAGGTGAAGAATGCGAAGAACTGAAGGATGAACATCAGGACCACAATAATCCGAGCTGCTCAGAAACTGATCAGAAATCCCCTCAAGAAAGAGTTAAAGCAAACAATGTTTTTGAATGCCATTTTTGTGATAAGACTTTCTCAAACAGAGGGCACCTAACAAGTCACCTAAAAACTCACACTGAGGCTTTCATCCATAAAAGTAAACTTAGGGATCACATGAAGAGTCACACAGGTGAGAAGCCCTTTGCCTGCCCTCAGTGTGATAAACGTTTCAGTATTATAGGAAGACTTAATGCTCACATGAAGACTCACAGTACTGAAAGTCCGTACATTTGCCCTCAATGTGGAAAGGGTTTCTTCTTTAAAGCAAGTCTAAAGAACCACATACGCATTCACACTGGTGAGAGACCTTTTAAATGCCCTCAGTGTGATAAGAGTTTTAAACAAAGGGGACCTCTTAAGCATCACATACGAATTCATACAGATGAGAGCCCTTTCTCATGCGATGTGTGTGGTGAAAGTTTTAAAACAAATGAAAATCTAAAATATCACATGCAAGCTCATACAGGTGAGAAGCCATTCTCATGCGACGTTTGTGGTAAAAGCTTTAAAAAAAAAAAATATCTTAAGAATCACATACGAATTCATACAGGTGAGAGCCTTGTCTCATGCGATGTGTGTGGTAAAAGTTTTAAAACAAATGAATATATTAGGCATCACAGGAGAGTTCATACAGATGAAAAGCCTTTCTCATGCGACGTGTGTGGTAAAAGTTTTAAAACAAATGAATATCTTAAGAATCACATGCGAGTTCATACAGATGAAAAGCCTTTCTCATGCGACGTGTGTGGTAAAAGTTTTAAAGTAAAAGAATATCTTAAGCATCACATGCGAGTTCATACAGAAGAAAAGCCTTTCTCATGCGACGTGTGTGGTAAAAGTTTTAAAATGAAAGAATATCTTAAGGATCACATACGAGTTCATAACGCTGAGAAGCCTTTCTCATGCGAAGTGTGTGGTAAAAGTTTTAAAATGAGAGAATATGTTAGGGATCACATGCGAATTCATACAGCTGAGAAGCCTTTCTCATGCGACGTGTGTGGTAAAAATTTTAAAATGAAAGAATATCTTGGGGAACACATGCGAGTTCATACAGCTGAGAGCCCTTTCTCATGCGACGTGTGTGGTAAAAGTTATAAGCATAAAGTATCTCTTATGAATCACATGCGAATTCATACAAGGAATGTGCAGGTTTGTCGGATTTTCATTTTGAGTACTCCTCGAGTCTTAAAGGTGCTCTAAGTGAATTCGCTTAGAGCTCCTTTAAAAACAAGTTGTTGATTAATCTGAAGGCAAGCATAAGGGGCGATGCGTACGCATCATGATGAAAATGTAAATATATATTTTAAAATTTCACACTGGTCATACTTAACCAGGTGTTATGAGATAACCCTTGGGTACTCATTATCTCAGGTTTCACACTGTGCATTCCTAAATCCTGAGTTAACGTTTTATTTGCATATTTGCAGTGGCAACAGTCAAGATTGAATTAAAAGCGATGTAAAACTGACTAAATTAAAATAGCCGCTGCTTGTCTCGTGCTTCCACATCGGTGACAAACAGCTCACTTTTTGTGAGCAAGGGCTACCACATTTTTTTATTTTATTGATTTATTGACTTTTGATTTTATTGATTTTATAGGTTGATATGTTTTTATCATTTTTTTAAAATTCTAACATACTTAAAAGAATCCAAGCAAATATAGAAAATGTATAGAAATGTATAGAAAATGTGCGGTCAATCTGTTGGAGACCACTGATCTAGAGCATTTAAATTTTTTGTATAGTTGTTTTAATTTACTTTTAAATAAATAATGCAACATGTATAATTTTGTTGTGTCCCTTTCCTTTTGAGTTGATAGCTAATCATTGGTGAACTTCATGAATGGTATTTTTTCATGTTGGGAAGATAAGGGCTTGTCTGCCCATATCTGTCATTATGTCAGAGACAGTCCAATTATCTGCGCCCTTAATAATACAATGCAATTTGGTTATCAAAAAAATAATTCTGCAGAAACTGCTCATTGTTATTTGTCGAACAAAATAGAAGTCAACTTGACAAAGGTGGTGCTGTGTTTTTAGATCTTGCAAAGACTTTTGACACAGTGAATCATAATTGTCTAATTTCCAAACTTCAAAAATTACATTTATCCGCTACTATTTTAATGTGGATGTAATCATACCTCACTAATAGGAAACAATGTACAAGAGTGGTTGATAAGCGCTCTTTTACTAGCTACAGGGGTTCCTCAAGGGTCAATTGTAGGACCGATTTTATTTAGCATTTATATTAATGATCTACCTCAGGTAAGTCCAGGTATTAACGTTATAATGTTTGGAGATGATACTGTGCTTTTTACTCATGCAAGAACTAAAGAACCAGCTGCAAGGAAACTGTCATCTGCAATTGCGAAAAGTCTCATATTGGTTAAATGATTGGTTGTTTGTCTCTTAACGTAAGCAAAACAGTTTGCATTTATTTTACTGTACGAAAACAAAACTCTGTGAATCCAGATATCATATTTAATGGTGAAGCAATCAAATCTGTGCATGTTAAATATTTAGGAATAATTGTAGATCAACATTTGTCTTTTAAAAGGCAAGTAAGAAGGGTTATAAATAATGTTACATTTAATTTGAAAAACATCAGGGACCAGCTTTTTCAATCAGCTGCACTACTTTTTGTACATTCTCTGATTCTTTCTCATTTGTCGTATTGTATAAAAACTTTGTCATAAACAGGTGTAACTACACTTAACCGGTGTACTCCCTTCATAAAAAAATATGAAATTGCTAGACAAAAAACAAGGGACCATCATTGTACTATTTTTTAAAAAGCCCAATTTTAAAACTTTTAATAATTACATTATTCATAATCTTGCTCCCCCCTCCTCTTAAGGGATGCCTTGCCCATAAAAGAAATGCAGGTACGGCTAGAGCATCTGCTAGGGGAGAATTGGTACTGCAGTATAGAAAAACAAACTTTGGTCAAAAAACTTTTTCGGTTAGAGTAGTGGGGATGTGGAATTCCTTACCTATAAACAATCCGAAGCCTTGATAGCTTTTCGATTTTTAAAAATAAGCTTAAGTACTGTCAGAACAAATCTGCAACCATCAATGACTATGTTGTAAATTATCTGTTTTATATACTGATTTATAATTTTACATTCCTGGACATATGTATTGTGATGTTTTATGTGGTGTATATTTAATGTTGTATGTTATGTTATTTGTTTACCTGCCCAGGGACAGCAGATGTAAACTAGATGTTGGCTAACTCTGGTGCAATTACTTTTTTGTGCATTGTCCCTGTAAAAATAAACTTAAATAAATAATATGACCAAATAAGGCTGTGGTTGTAAATCTCCAGTGTTTATCTTTTAAATCTTTTATTTAAAAAAAAAATCATATTTAACTTCAAAGAGTGTGCACAGTGTGCAAAGATCAACTTCTTGGATTTGTGATGGTTATTACAGCTCTGTAGCTGCAGTACTTACAATTAATCGTAGACTTTAAAAGGGACTTTTATTATGCCTTTCAGAGCATTTCGTATGGTGACGTCATAAGGAGTGCGCTGCCGCTCGTTTGTCGGTTGAGGTAAGATTGAGGTGTGTGTTTGATGTAAATAAAACGATAAAATATGATTTAATTTTTAACAAATGTACTCCAACAACTTAAAAGTTACTAAAGCAACTTTAGATAATATTAGAATATTGTATTTGTGAAATACTGAGAGTCGTTCTTACGGAAGCCCGGAGAGGTCATCCATATTATTATTTTTGTTTTCTTGTTTTTCGTTATCCTGACATGATAATCCAAATGTCATAATGTTATTTCCTGTCCATAATATTTGGTGTATTTTAAGGTGGACTGCTGATGCATATGAGTTGGGGGTCTTCGCTGTTATCAAAGGTGTAACTAATTGCCGATATACTTAATAAATAAAGTTTGGCGGTTGATGTTTGTAAATTTAGGGACCACCTCGAAAGTAATAATGTACACGTTTCTATCTTCAATAGTATTTAAAGTGCACCTATTTCATTGCTAAAAACAGTGTTAACTTGTGTATTTGGTATAATACAATGTGCTAGCATGGTTTATGGTAAAAAAAAAACACATTATTTTCCATATACCATACATTTTGGTAGCTCTAGATTTCAATCTCTTCCTCAAAATCCTCACAGATTTGAAAAGCACTGTGTCATCAGATTGGCCAGCTAATCTGTACGTAGTGATTGGCCTGAATACCGCTGACGTCAGCCGGAAATGTGACGCTTCTTAACATGTTTGAAAGATTCGCTTACAATGCAACCCTAACAGGAGTTAACTTACAGGCTGTGAGTCTGAAGTGGTAGGAATTATGATAATGCCTGTCTTGTCTACGTCACCAATCCCATGAAGTAAACTGTTGCTTACAATCTGTTTGTTTGTTGTAGGATAGGAAAAGAGATTTACATTGGAGATGAAAACTCGCATCATCGTTTACTTTGGGGTATGTACCTTTTGCATACCGTTAACATGTACTAATACACACAAAGGTTATAAGGGCTCTTTAACAGTTTATTTCAATAAAAAATCTTAAAAGTGTGCATAGCTGACAACCACATGAACACAGTTGGTTTTGTGACTGTTGACTTTAAGTCATTTTATTTTAATGATGTTAAAAGTAGAAATGGGTCTTTTGTGGAGTAACCTTAGAAAATTCACCACTATCATATTGTCAATTACTGACAAATCTATTTCAGCTTGAGCAAATCTGTGATCCAAGTACAATCTCATTTGTTCATCCATGCTAATTTAGCAAAATATGCTTTTGCTGTCCACAAACAAAACAACACGCTCTATTGAGTACACGTAAGGTTTGATCACATCATGAGAAAACAACTTTTGCTATCTCGAGATCATGAGAATATTAAATCGAGATCACGAGGAAACAAGCAAGCAAATATAAAAAAGTACACAACCCCTCTCGGCTTCCGCACATTCTCTTGTACAACGACAATGAGTTAACTTACGTTTGGTCTCTGAAACATGAACACACGATGAAGAACACATATTAACTTTCTTTTTTAAACCATTCAGGTATATGTGTTTTATAATTTTTTTTTTTTTAAGTAACTGTTTTAGATTTTAATATACATAGTTTTATAAATCCACATACACAGTTCATAGTGAGTTGCAGATCAAAATTTAAATCTTAATTCTTTGAAAATGTTACTATTCACTTCAGTGGTATGTGAATTTAACATTTTATTTAGACTTTATTTTAACATGAATTAAGTGTAACCAATTGTTGTCCATAGACATTAAAGAAATAACTAGACCACTTTGTTCCTCTGCTGCGATACGTCAGCGCACCGCCATATTTTGGCAGTGGCAAAAGTAGCCTGCAAACAAATGTGTGCATGTTCCCTTCAATATCATACAGCCCTAACCTGTTCTCAGAGCAACTCCTGAAATTAAATCCATTAATATATTTCCATATTGCACACCACCACAAGACCTTTAAAATAAAAAACGTTTAAAAACCACGATGAACAACAACACAAGTGCTGAGGGTTTGTGTTGTAGACCACACAGTAAACAGTGTCATGTTATTACATTGAAGATTCTTTCATTGTTAACCCTTTATGTTTATTTGATTATAGTTCATCTATAAATACTGTGAAGAAGTCAAACAAGCAGCTGCTGTCACAACACATTCAACTACTCTACTATTCTGATCCACTGTTGTAATGATGGAGTGTGTTAAAGAGGAGACTGATCCTGAATCATTCACAATAACACCTCAACATACTCAACAACAAAGAGGTTTGTGCCTAATCTTCATTTATCGTTAATACCTGCGAAAGTTTGTAAAGTGTCAGGATCTGGTTATAAAAACTTAAGAGCTGTATAATACTGAAAAAAAGTATACCTTATAATGAATGCAGTGCAAGTTCCTATGTATTAAAGCTTCTGCCAAATTCATAAATGTAAACAAATGTTTATGTGATGGTATTAAATATCACAGAATTAGTTTTTCATTTTTTTCCATTCTAATATTAAAAGGCGTGTTGCAGGTTAACCACCACTGTCAATATCTATGTATTTATCTATAATCTGCGCTATCTGAATACTGTACCTGTATACTCTACCGGTCTCTCTAGTCACTCTCAATGCTCTCAAGGTGGGTTTGGTAAATTCTCTCCCCAACGTGACGTAATGCCACGCATTGTGTATTAATTTCTGTTTTGTGATACCCAACAACATAAAATACAATGGATAACAGTTTAAATGTTTATTACCAACAAGCAAATTGCACAAATTCGTTGAAAAATTAACACTGCATCACAATTTGCTTTCTCAGACTTGGTGGAAGTAAAAGAGGAAGGTCAAGAATGCAATGAACTGAAAGATGAAGATCAGGACCACAATTATATGACTGACAGCTGCTCAGAAACTGATGAGAATTCCCCTCAAGAAAGCGTTAAAGCCAAAAATGTTTTTGAATGCCAACGTTGTGGGAAGATTTTCTCAAACAGAGGGCACCTAACGCAACACCTAAAGATTCACAATGAAAGGTCTCATGCATGCTCCCACTGTGAGAAGACTTTCATCCATAAATGTAAACTGGTGTATCACATGAGGATTCACACAGGTGAGAGGCCTTTTTCCTGCCCTCAGTGTGATAAACGTTTTATTACTGTGGGCAGACTTAATATTCACATAAAGACTCACAGTACTGAAAGTCCGTACGTCTGCCCTCAATGTGGAAAGAGTTTCCCATTTAAAGCAAGTCTACAGACCCACATACGCATTCACACTGGCGAGAAACCTTTTAAATGCCCTCAGTGTGACAAGAGTTTTAAAAACAAGGGAGCTTTTAAGTATCACATAAGAATTCATACAGGTGAGAGCCCTTTCTCATGTGATGTGTGTGGTAAAAGTTTTAAAGTAAAAGAATATCTTAAGTATCACATGCAAGTTCATACAGACGAAAAGCCTTTCTCATGCGATGTGTGTGGTAAAAATTTAAAAAAGAAGGTAAATCTTCAGCATCACATGCGAGTGCATACAGGTGAGAGGCCTTTCTCATGTGATGTGTGTGGTAAAAGTTATAAAAATAATAAAAACCTTAAGCTTCACATGCAAGTTCATACTAGGGAATTTTCAATTTGAGTACTTCAAAGGTCTTAAAAGCAAGTTCTTGATTAATCCAAGGCAGTGCAAGCATGATGGGTGGTGCGTACGCATCATGGTGAAAATGAAAATAATTTTTTTTTAATACTTAAACTGATATATCTGTTTCACACTGTTCATACATAACCAGGGGTTAAGAGATAACCTTGGGTGTTCATGATCTGTCGTTTCACACTGCCCATTTCTAAACCCTGCGCCTGGCACTACATGCGGGTTAAACGCTTCATAACCTAAAAGTGGGGAAGGTTAAGCGCAGTGTGAAAAGCCCTAAAGAGTATTCAGGTCCAAGCCCATGATGTGAAATGCAGATAAACCTCACGACTAAATTACTCCCAAAATAATTAATTTCAGTATATTATCTACAGTAGCATTATCTTGAGCATGTTATTTTATTGGTGATTTTTTTTTTTGTATAGATTTTTAACTGTAGGTTTAAATAAATCATGCAACATGTATAAGCTTGTTGTGTTTCTTTCCTTTTGAATTGATAACTAATCATTGGTGACCTTCATGAATGGTGTTTTTAATGTTGAGAAGATAAGGGCTTATCTGCCCATGTCTGTCATTAAATATCAGACACAGTTCAGCTCAGAATTATCGGCACTTTTACTAATATAAGCAAATAAGGCTGTGGTTGTAAATCTGCAATGTTTACCTTTTAAATCTTTTATTTAAAAAAATCATAATATAACCCTTCAACAAAGTAATGCAATTGTAAGTCAACCCTAAAAAGTGTGCATCTCTCAAAGAGTGAGCAAAGATCAACTTCTTGGATTTGTGATGGTTATTACAGCTCTTTAAATAACACATTTTATAATTTCAAGGCAAATTTAAAGTACATAATTACTCCAGTACTTACGATCTTGTACTTTAAAGGGGACTTTTATTATGCTTCTTGGAGCATGTCGTGTGGTGACGTCATAAGGAGTCCGCTGCCGCTCGTCTGTCGGAGGGAAGATCAAGGTGTCTGAGGTAAATAAAACGATAAAAAGTATGATTTAATTTTTTAACAAATGTACTCCAACAAGTTAAATGTTACTGAAGCAGCTTTAGATAAGATTAAAATATTGTAATACTTCATTGTGAAGTACTGAGAGTCTTTTTATTCTCTTGTACAACGACAATGAGTTAACGTTTGGTCTCTGAAACATGAACACACGATGAAGAACACATATTTACTTTATTTTTTAAACATATATTTTTATAAACCTTTCTATTTTTGAATAACTTTTTTTTAAGGAAAATACATAGTTTTATAAATATAAATCCAAATTTAAACAGTTCATAGTGATTTACAGATGAAAATGTAAATCTTAATTCCTTGAAAATCTTAGTGAATTTAAAATCTATTTAGCTTTTATTTTAACCTGAATTGTGTCCATAGCCATTAAAGAAATAACTAAGTTAGACATCTGCTGCGATGGCAGTGGCACGAGCAGCCTCCAAACAAATTCGAGTGAATGAAGGAGCTGCGACTTTTTAGATATAAAACACAATAACTTTTACATTTCTCAACCGTTTTCACTATTTGTTTTTTTTTATATTTGTGTGGAGTACATACATTTTTAGTCTACAGTTGTTTAGAATTAGATTGACTTAGAAAATTATTATTTTAATCAAAGTTTCAGTTTTCTTGTGGTTTCAGCAAATCAAAAAAGAGACAGAATGTCTGTGGCTTTGTCAAATGTGATACCGGAGTAAAATATCTTGATACTGCATCAATACTGCAAACAGAAACATGAAATAGAAACATAAACAATTTAAATGTAAACAAACACTGGATAAAACTTTGCAATACATTTCAATTTATTAATATTACTTCATGTGTTATCTATACACACATCAGTGCAATCGGGGAAATATAGCTGTTATCAAATTCTTTTTAACAAATTGGTGTAACATGTAAAATAGTACTGTTTATAACAGAAGTGTATTGCAGTATTGATCAGTATAACACTAAAACTACCATTGAGAAACATACAGTGGTCAACCACAAATATGAATATTAAGTAACTAAATACTGTCCATGGTTCATGAAGCTTGACGTGTGAGTCTTGTAGTTGCCTCGCATGCAAATCAAGTTGACTTGTTTTAGGACAGCAAGATCTATCGAAATTAATGCAAACATCACAAATGTGCACATCGCAATACACATTGAATGTAAAACATTTTTTGTTATATAACTTTTAGTATAGATGCAATAAACGTAAATCGTTATTGTATCGCATATCATATATTGAACTGACTAGCAAATTACAGCATATTGCAGGTTCCTTTCAATATCATGCAGCCAAACCTGTTCTCAGAGCAACCACTAAAATGAAATGTGTATTTCTACATTACACACCACCACAAGACCTTTGAAATAAAAAGTGTTTTATCCATGATGAACTACACAAGTGCTGAGAGTTTGTGTTGTGGATCACAGAGTAAACAGTGTCATGTTATTACATTGAAGATTCTGTTATTGTTAACTCTTTATGTTTATGTGATCATAGTTCATCTATAAATACTGTGAAGAAGTCAAACAAGCAGCTGCTGTCACAACACATTCAACTACTCTACTATTCTGATCCACTGTTGTAATGATGGAGTGTGTTAAAGAGGAGACTGATCCTGAATCATTCACAATAACACCTCAACATACTCAACAACAAAGAGGTTTGTGTCTAATCTTCATTTATCATTAATAACTGCTAATGTTTTCATTTTTTTTTGCATTCTAATAATAAATTAGCTTTCTCAGACTTTGGGGAAGTGGAAGAGGAAGTTCAAGAATGCAAAGAACTGAAGGATGAACATCAGGACCACAATTACACGACTGCCAGCTGCTTAGAAACTGATGAGAATTCTCATCAAGAAAGAGTTAAAGCAAAAAAAAAATGTGCATGCCATCATTGTGGCAAGACATACACAAAAAAAGGGCACCTAATGCAACACATAAAGATTCATACCGGTGAGAGGTCTTATGCATGCTCCCACTGTGAAAAGATCTTCATCCATAAATGTAAACTGGTGTATCACATGAGGAGTCACACAGGTGAGAGGCCTTTTGCTTGCCCTCAGTGTGATAAACGTTTTATTACTATAGGAAAACTTAATGCTCACATAAAGACTCACAGTACTGAAAGGCCGTACATCTGCCCTCAATGTGGAAAGAGTTTCCCATTTAAAGCAAGTCTACAGACCCACATACGCATTCACACTGGCGAGAAACCTTTTAAATGCCCTCAGTGTGATAAGAGTTTTAAAAACAAGGGACCTTTAAGGTATCACATACGAATTCATACAGGTGAGAGCCCTTTCTCATGTGATGTGTGTGGTAAAAGTTATAAAGTTAAAGAATATCTTAAGCATCACATGCAAGTTCATACAGGCGAGAAGCCTGTATCATGCGATGTGTGTGGTAAAAGTTTTGAAATGAAAGAATATCTTAAGCTTCACATGCGAGTCCATACAGGCGAGAAGCCTTTCTCATGTGATGTGTGTGGTAAAAGTTTTAAAATTAAAGAATATCTTAAGCTTCACATGCGAGTCCATACAGGCGAGAAGCCTTTCTCATGCGATGTTTGTGGTAAAAGTTATAAAAATAAAAGAAATCTTAAGCATCACATGCAAGTTCATACTAGCGATGTGCAGTTTTGTCAAATTTTCAGTTCGAGTACTTCAAAGGTTTTAAGATCAAGTTCTTGATTAATCAGAGGCGGGGCAAGCATGAGGGGTGTTGCTTACACATCATGGTGAAAATGCTAATACATTTTTATAAATACTCTGTATATTAAGAGATAACCCTGGGTATTCATGATCTTTCGTTTCACAATGTGCATTCCTAAACCCTGCGCCTGGCACTACATGCGGGTTGACCAACCCTGCTTCTAAATTACAAGTCTGAAACGCTCCATAACCTAAAAGCAGGGAAGATAACCTGGGATTAAGCGCAGTGTGAAAAGTCCTAAAGAGTATTTAGGGTCCAGCCCATGATGTGAAATGCAGATAAACCTCACGACTGAATTACCCCCCAAATAATTAATTTCAGTGTATTATCTACAGTAGCATTATCATGAGCATGTTATTTTAATTGAGTGATTTTTTTTGTAAAGATTTTTAATTGTACTTGTATATAAATCATGCAACATGTATAAGCTTGTTGTGTTTCTTTCAATTTTGAATTGATACCTAATCATTGGTGATCTTCATGAATGGTGTTTTTAATGTTGAGAAGATAAGGGCTTATCTGCCCATGTCTGTCATTAAATATCAGACACTCAGGTCAGAATTATCGCCACTCTTAGTAATATGAGCAAATAAGGCTGTGGTTGTAAATCTGCAATGTTTACCTTTTAAATCTTTTATTTTTTTTAAAACATAATATAACCTTTCATTAAAGTAATGCAATTGTAAGTCAACCCTAAAAAGTGTGCATCTCTCAAAGAGTGAGCAAAGATCAACTTCTTGGATTTGTGATGGTTATAACAGCTCTTTAAATAACACATTTCGTAATTTTACGGCAGATTTAAAGTACATGATTAATGCGATTTAAAGGCGACTTTTATTATGCTTCTCGGTGCATGACGTGACGTCATAAGAGTCCGCTGCCGCTCGTCTGTCGGAGGGAAGATCAAGTGGTTTGAGGTAAATAAAAGGATAAAAAGTATGATTTAATTGTTTAACAAATGTACTCCAACAACTTAAATGTTACTGAAGCAACTTTAGATAAGATTAAAATATTGTAATACTTTATTGTGAAGTACTGAGATTCTTTCTCTTCTCTTGTACAACGACAATGAGTTAACTTACGTTTGGTCTTTGAAACATGAACACACGATGAAGAACACATATTTACATTATTTTTTAAACATATTTATGTTTTTTATAAACCTTTATATATTTGAATAACTGTTTATTTTTATTTTTTTAAGGCAAATACTTAGTTTTATAAATCTAAATCCAAATTTTAACAGTTCATAGTGATTTACAGATCAAAATGTAAATCTTAATTCCTTGAAAATCTTACCATTCACTTCAGTTGTATGTGAATTTAAAATCTTATTTAGCTTTTATGTTAACGTTAATTAGGTGGTGTCCATAGCCATTAAAGAATTAATTAAGTTAGACATTTGCTGCGATGCAGCCTCTAAACAAATTCCAGTGAATGAAGGAGCTGCGATTTTTTAGAAATACAACATTTCTCAACCGTTTTCACTTTTTTATTTAAATTTGTGTGGAGTACATACATTTTTAGTTGACAGTTGTTTACAATATCCATTGTTTATGTGGTAGGGTAAGTTCCCTCCCAATTAATTATTAGTAGCCTATCAGCATTTAATGCTGGTCTATTTAAAGACTGCGTTTATGCCACCTGGATATGCGTCATTGGTGACTCCGCCCTTTTGTGTGCATACGAGTGTTTTCCCGTCAAAGGTATGTTTAGCTAAGAGGCTAATGTTGCAGTGCTTGTTTTGGCATCGTTGTAAATCAATTATTTTATTATAGCTGGAAGAACACGCTGTTGAGACATTACGGTGGGTCCAGGCTGTCATTAATCCTCAGGTATGTCAAACTGAATTTTTCATTCTTTAGGCCGTTACGTTAAATCGTGTTTTTGTTTTAGCTGCGAGGTTTCACTCAGGCCTGTTAGCTGTGGCATATACTGTGAGCTACGGTACAATGTGTGGTTCTGTGATCATTATCTGGTACGTATAGTTTTCTGTTGTATTCTGATGAACATTTAAATCAGTTAGTTAACAGTTTCTTTTATTAACAGTCAGTGATTGCGTTGTGTGGGTCTCATTGGAACCACCGGACGATTGATTTGCTGAATGAGCGCTCTTAAGACAATACTGCGGTGGCTGGTTGCTGCTTAAATGCCTTAGGACGGCGCTGCTGTCTTGCTGCTTCTCTGCTTCGCTTCTTTGCTTCGCTCCTCTGCTGGTGGCTCTGCTTTGCTGTGCTCTTTGGCTGCATTGCTCTGCTGCATGTGTGCAGATTTTCCTTTTTTTTGTTTTGTTTGTTTTGTTGTTTTATACCACAGCTGGTGGCTGGAGTAGAACTGCCTTAAATCTATTCCTTGTCGCATGTGTGACGTAGTTACCGCCACTGGCTGTTTGTAAGTTTGTGTGTGTGTGTGAAATTGATTATTGTCTTCAAAAGTTTAATAACTCATACAATTGTATGAATTAATTTGTTTTTTTTATTTTGTTTATGGATATTCTGTTGGTTAAAAAAAACTAATCTATTTGTTTGAGTTATTTGGTGATTTCTTTGACTGATTACCAACTGTATGTCTCCCCCAACATCTTGGAAATCACTTTTATTATAATTTGTTTTGTTTATTCATTCATTAATGGTCTTTTTCTGTTTGTTTCAGGCAGCCAGGCCCCGGGTCGGGAGGCTAGCTTTCTTGCCGTGTGGTGGTGGTCTTTGAGCACGGAGTGTGGTTTGCCGCTTGTAACTGCTTACACTTCACTGTGTGTGTGTGTGTGTGGTTTTGCCTATGATAATTACTCTTGCTAGCCTGCCCGGCTACGGTAAAGCCTTGGTTGCCTTAAAGTTTGTTTTGTGTTCGTTTGGAAAATTGTGATGCAGTGTGGCTTCTAGAGCAATATTTTATAATTGACACTCTTGAACATTTTTATCCATTTTGTGTGATTAAATAAAATATATTTTTGTACCGTCATCCACGTCTCTCTGCCCTCCATGGTAATGAACCTGTGTGCCCTATTTCTGGGTTATCATTGTCCCCTGTAAACAGGGGTGGCGTAGTCTGCTTCTATTACATATTAAAATTGAGTATTAAGAGCTTTAATTATTCAGTTTTTCCCCATCGCCTCGCCACATTTAGAATTAGATTGACATAGAAATTTATTATTTTTATCAGGAATCATGATCACATACGCTTGTGATTTGGCTCTCTGAGGCATCCATAGATATGTATAAAGGCTAGATGTCTTGCCCGCGCTGCTGGCCAATGAGTGAAACGTCTGCGTTTAGCGGCCATCTTACCACAGGCAGCTCGCTCACTCGTAGCATTGAGTTTAATGGTGCAGGTACTTTTAAATGACCATAACTTGCTTAATTTTCTACCGATTTTCAAACGGTTTGGTTTGTTATAAACGTCAAATATGTACCTATGACACTGCATACTTATACTAAAAAAAATTATAAAACATGTTCAAGCATCCAAAATTATAGCTACGTTTATAACGTTTGTAAGAAACCAAACTGTTTGAAAATTGGTAGAAAATTGAGCAAGTTATGGTCATTTAAAAGTACCTGCACCATAAAACTCAATGCTATGAGTGAGCGAGCTGCCTGTGGTAAGATGGCCGCCAGGTGATGATGTTATGGCGCTTTTCCATTGCATAGTACCCCACGGTTTAGTTTAGTTTGGGTCGGGTCAGCTTACTTTTGGGAGCTTTTCCATTGGGTGCAGTACGTAGTACCCGATACTTTTTTTCGTACCACCTCGGTTGGGGTTCCAAGCGACCCGAGCTGATACCAAACGTGACGCGAAAACACTGTAGATCACTGATTGGTCTGAGAGAATCGTCACGTCATCGCTGTAATGTAAATATTAGCTTTAGCTTACTGCTAGCTTGCGCTGTCTCAAGCAAACATGTTGTTATCTGTGTTCTGCTATAAGTTTCCAAACACCCTTTTAGCGATGAAAAACATCCGCATGTTGAGAATCCGGGACACCATAACAGTTTTTTCCAGACTTGCAGTTTGTGGCGACACATTCGCGACGTGCACGTCCGCATTATATATGCTTAAATGCAACTTGAATGAGGCTCAGCGGAGCGCCGTCGACTGACGCCACGGGTCGGGTGTTTGAACAGAAACTGTCATGTGAGACAGAGGTAGTGATAAACGCGATGTGCAAATGTCTATTTGTGGTGGCCAATTTAAATTTTGTGGCAGACTGAGAAATAAATGAATGTATGGGAATGTACAACAACGCTCTCACGTGTATGATGTCACAACAGTAGGCAGCGTAAATATAACGACACTCCTATAATCCCTCCCACTCCGAAGTGATACTAAACTCGATGGAAAAGCTAACCACGCCAAAGTGAGGTGAGCTGACCCGACCCAAACTAAACTAAACCGTGGGGTACTATGCAATGGAAAAGCGCCATTAGAGACCCCGCTGTAACACTTCTAGCCTTTATACATATCTATGGAGGCATCGCTATTGTAAAGTAGCTTGATGCATATGGAATCAAATAAATTCTTCTCATTGGGAAAACTAATTTTTGAAATTTTAACCTCAATTTATTATTTTTCTTGTGGTTTCAGCAAATCCAAATCAAAGAGTGACAGAATGTCTGTGGTTTTGTCAAATATGATACCGGAGTAAAATATCTTGTTACTGCATTAATACTGTGGCAAACAGGAACATGAAATAAAAAACATAAACCTTTTAAATATAAACAAACACTAGGTAAAACTTTACAATAAATTTCAATTATTAATATTACTATATGTTTTATTAATACACACATCAGTGCAACCTGGAAAATAAAGCTGATATTAAAGCAACACTATGTAGTTTCCATGACTTACAGCTCCCCCATGTGGTTGAAAAGCGCAACAGTGCCTGGTATCAGACACTCTTCTGCAGGCAGGGGGAGGGGCGGGGCTGTGTGCTCTACCCTCCACCGCCACTTTCAGAGTGTGCTTGTAGCAGCTAGAAGATTGCTCAGGTTGCAGCAACAGTACAGTTTATTCAGTTAAAAGTTGTTCTATCACTGAAATAATTTTAGAGACATTATTTAAAGGTAAAAAAAACTACATAGTGTTGCTTTAAAACACTGTTATTTTAACAATTTTTTTGAAATAATGCTGTTTTTAACAGAAGTGTATTGCAGTGTTTATCAGTATATTATATTACACTAAAACTACCATTGAGAAACCTACAATAGTCAACCACTAATATATGAATATTAAGTAACTAAATCCTGTCCATGGTTCATTAAGTTTGATGTGTGAGTCTTCTTGTAGCTGCCTCACATGCACATCAAGTTAACCTGTTCTAGGACAGCAAGATCTATCGAAATTATGGCAAACATCACAAATGTGCACATCACAATCCACATTGAATGTGAAACATGTTTGTTGTTATATAATTTTTAGTGTAGATACCATAAACTTAAAGCGTTATTGTATTGCATATCATATATTGAACTGCCTAGCAAATTACAGCATATTGCAGGTTCCTTTCAATATCATGTAGCCCTAACCTGTTCTTAGAGCAATCCCTAAAATGAAATGCATTAATCTATTTCTATATTATACTGCCACAAGACCTTTGAAATAAAAAGTGTTTTATCCATGATGAACAACACAAGTGCTGAGAGTTTGTGTTGTAGATCACAGAGTAAACAGTGTCATGTTATTACATTGAAGATTCTGTCTTTGTTTACCCTTTGTGTTTATTTGATCATAGTTCATCTATAAATACTGTGAAGAAGTCAAACAAGCAGCTGCTGTCACAACACATTCAACTACTCTACTATTCTGATCCACTGTTGTAATGATGGAGTGTGTTAAAGAGGAGACTGATCCTGAATCATTCACAATAACACCTCAACATACTCAACAACAAAGAGGTTTGTCTCTTACCTTCATTTATCATAACTGCTAAAGTTTATAAACTGTCAGGGTCTGGTTATAAAACATAAGAGCTGTATAATACTGATAAAAAAGTATACCTTATAATGAATGCAGTGCAATTTCCTTTGGATTAAAGTCTCTGTCATATGCATGGATGTAAACAAATGTTAATGTGATGGTTTTAAATATGAAAGAAATACATTTTCATTTTTTTTTTGCATTCTAATAATTAATTTGCTTTCTCAGACTTGGTGGAAGTGAAAGAGGAAGGTCAAAATTGCAAAGAACTGAAGGATGAACATCAGGACCACAATAACACGTCTGACAGCTGCTCAGAAACTGATGAGAATTCTCATCAAGAAAGAGTTTTTGCATGCCATCTTTGTGCTAAGACTTACTCACATAAAGGGTACCTAAAGTATCACCTAAAGATTCACACTGGTGACAGGCCTCACGCATGCCCCCGTTGTGAGAAGACTTTCATCCAAAGATGTGAACTTAGGCTTCACATGATGAGTCACACAGGTGAGAGGCCTTTTGCTTGCCCTCAGTGTGTCAAACGTTTCAGTACTATAGGAAGACTTAATGTTCATATAAAGTCTCACAGTACTGAAAGGCCGTACATCTGCCCTCAATGTGGAAAGGGTTTCTTATTTAAAGCAAGTCTAAAGACCCACATACGCATTCACACTGGCGAGAAACCTTTTAAATGCTCTCAGTGTGACAAGAGTTTTAAAAACAAGGGACCTCTTAGGTTCCACATGCGAATTCATACAGGTGAGAGCCCTTTCTCATGCAATGTGTGTGGTAAAAGTTATAAAAAGAATAGAAACCTTAAGCATCACAAGCAAATTCATACAGATGAGAGGCCTTTCTCATGTGATGTGTGTTGTGAAACTTTTAAAATGAAAGAATAACTTAAGCTTCACATGCGAGTCCATACAGATGAGAGGCCTTTCTCATGTGATGTGTGTGGTAAAAGTTTTAAAATGAAAGAATATCTTAAGCTTCACATGCGAGTTCATACAGGTGAGAGGCCTTTCTCATGCGATGTGTGTGGTAAAAGTTATAAAAATAAGAAAAACTTCAAGCTTCACATGCAAGTTCATACTTCTCCAAAGTAGTATGCAAAAATGCAGTTTGAGTACTCCAAAGGTCTTAAAAACAAGTTCTTGATTAATCAGAGGCGGTGCAAGCATGGGGGTTGGTGCGTACGCATCATTGTGAAAATGAAAATTAATTTGTTTTAAATACAATATATCTGTTTCACACGTTCTGTTCATACATAACCAGGGGTTAAGAGATAACCCTGGGAGTTCATGATCTGTCGTTTCACACTGCATTCCCAAAGTCTGTGTCTTGCACTGCTCCATAACCTAAAAGCGGGGAAGATAGCCTGGGGTTAAGCGCAGTGTGAAAAGACCTAAAGAGTATTTGGGTCCAGGCCCATGATGTGAAATGTAGATAAACCTCAAGTCTGAATTACTACCCAAATAATTAATTTCAGTGTATTATCTACAGTAGCATTATATTGAGTATGTTATTTTAATGGAGTGACTTTTTTGTAAAGATTTTTAACTGTACTTTTAAATAAATCATGCAACATGTATAAGCTTGTTGTGTTTCTTTCCTTTTGAATTGATACCTAATCATTGGTGAACTTCATGAATGTTTTTTTTTTATGTTGAGAAGATAAGAGCTTATCTGCCCATGTCTGTCATTAAATATCAGACATCCAGGTCAGAATTATCGACAGTAATATAAGCAAGGCAGTGGTTGTAAATCTGCATTGTTTTTCTTTTAAATCTTTTATAAAAAAAAAAAATATATATATATATATATATATATATATAACCTTTCATTAAAGTACTGCAGTTGTAAGTCAACCCTAAAAAGTGTGCATCTCTCAAAGAGTGAGCACAGATCAACTTCTTATAATTTCACGGCCGATTTTAAGTACATGATTACTGCAGACCTTCCGAGTTTGTGCTTTAAACGGGACTTTTATTATGCTTCTCGGGGCATTTCGTGTGGTGACGTCATAATGAGTGCGCTGCCTCTCTCGTCTATCAGTTGATGGAAGATGAGGTGTCTGTTTGAGGTAAATAAAACGATATAAAGTATAATTTAATTAACAAATGTACTCCAACAACTTAAATGTTACTGAAGCAACTTTAGATAATATTAAAATATTGTAATACTTTATTGTGAAGTACTGAGAGTCGTTTTCTCTTCAAATGCAATGAGTTAACTTACATTTGGTCTCTGAAACATGAACACACAATGAAGAACAAATAATAACTTTATTTTTAAAATCATTCAAGTATGTTTTTTTATTTTTGAGTAACTGTTTTTTATTCAAGTAATATACATAGTTTATAAATCCACATCCAGGGCTGGCTTGGGACAAAAAATCGGCCCTGGCATTTTTGCCCAGACCGGCCCCTACATAGGATCACAAATCCCACCCATCTTTGTGCAACCTTGACTGTATACCAACTCAAAGCCATATAATGATTAAGTAGAAAAATATAAGCGCTGACACTTGACTTTAAAATAATAATAACGTAAGCACTGTAAAATGCTTTTAAGGTTTTAAAAAGTACCTTACAATGTAGTCGCACGAGTGCCATTACAGTGTGTGCAGAATTTGTAGTAAGGTCGATATTTTGATCACTTTTTCTAAACATCATTTTCAAAGCACAGCAATCTTAAAGGAACAGTATGTAAGAAATTTATATCAATAAATCATAAAATGGCCCTGTTATGTCACTAGACATTAAGAAATCATTTTCATTTCAAATACTTATTTCACTGACAACAGTTCTCCGGCCAGGATATTTTCATTTAAAAAGTGGAATTGCAGCCCTCAACTGATGTTTATGTTGTCATTTTGTGTATTGGCCACCAGTTGAGTGACTGCAGTACCCGTTTTAGCCACAAGTTTTGTGATAGCAGTACCAGTTTTGGCCACAATCCTACATACTGTTCCTTTAACAACTACAATTAATTTGTGTATTTATCTTTTACCTTCAAAATAAGGTGGATAGCAAGGCGTCTTTCTTTAAACAATAATTAATAAACAATAAACAATAACTAATTTTTCAATGTGTGTTAAACCTTTTTATGCCATATTTTATAAATACACACATCAGTGCAGACCTGAAAATACAGCTGTTATTAAAATACTGTTATCCTTCTAATATCATGCCACCCTAACCTGTTCTCAGAGCAACTCCTGAAATCAAATGTGTTTATGTATTTCTATATTACACACCGCCACAAGATCTTTAAAATGAAAAGTGTTTAAAAACCATGATGAACATTGAAGATTCTGTCATTGTTTATCTTTTATGTTTATTTGCTCATAGTTCATCTATAAATACTGTGAAGAAGTCAAACAAGCAGCTGCTGTCACAACACATTCAACTACTCTACTATTCTGATCCACTGTTGTAATGATGGAGTGTGTTAAAGAGGAGACTGATCCTGAATCATTCACAATAACACCTCAACATACTCAACAACAAAGAGGTTTGTGTCTTATCTTCATTTATCATAAATAACAGGTCACATGTAATACGTGTACATGTAATGTTATTAAATATGACAAAATTAGATTTTCTTCAGAATTAGACATGTTTTTATAAATGTTACTATGTTTATTTCAGACTTTGTGGAAGTGAATGAGGAAGATCAAGAACACAAGGAAATAAAGGACGAACATCAGGACCACAATTTTATGACTGACAGCTGCTCAGAAACTGATGAGAATTTCTCTCAAGAAAGAGTTAAAGCCAAAAATGTTTTTGAATGCCATCTTTGTGGTAAGACTTTCTCACATAAAGGGTACCTAAGGTATCACCTAAGGATTCACACTGGTGACAGGCCTCACGCATGCTCCCACTGTGAGAAGACTTTTATTCAAAAATGTGAACTTAGGGATCACATGATGAGTCACACAGGTGAGAGGCCTTTCCCTTGCCCTCAGTGTGATAAACGTTTCATTAGTAAAGGAAGACTTAATATTCACTTAAAGACTCACAGTACTGAAAGGTCGTACATCTGCCCTCAATGTGGAAAGACTTACACGTGTAAAGGATATCTTCAGAAGCATATGATAACTCACAGTCAGACACTAAAGTCACATATGTCTTTTTTATGCCCTCAGTGCGGAAAGAGTTTTTCACAAAAGGGATCCTTTAATACTCATGTGAGAAGTCACACTATCGATGGGCCGTACACCTGCTCTCATTGTGGAAAGTTTTTCTCATGTAAATCACATCTACAGATTCACATACGAGTTCACACTGGAGAGAAACCTTTCACTTGCCCTCAATGTGATAAGAGTTTTAAACAACAAGTACAGCTTCGGTATCACATACGAGTTCATACAGGTGAGAAGCCGTACTCGTGCCATCTGTGTGATAAGAGCTTTACACAAAAAGATAATCTTAAGTGTCACATACGACTTCATACAGGTGAGAGACCATTTTCATGTCATCTGTGTGATAAGAGTTTCCCACGCGCAAAAGACCTCAGTGTTCATCTGCGCTATCACTTAAATGATAGGCGGTTTAGCTGCGATCAGTGCGATAAGAAGTTTGTTACAGCAGCTTTGTTAAAAGAGCACCTTCAGATTCATTCAGATGAGAGGCCGTATTTGTGTTCTGTTTGTGGGAAGAGTTTTCAATCACACAGAAAAGTTAAAGTGCACCAGAAGACACATACTGGTGTGAAAAACCATGTGTGCTCTGTGTGTGATAAAGCCTTTTTGAGAGGCACAGACCTAAAGCGACACCAAAAGATCCATGAAGAAAAATCCTGAAAGTGCTCAGATTGCTGAAGAATTTTATTGAGTTTGTAAGCTGATAAAACACAAATGACTGTATATCTCACAGAGAAAAGTGCTGTCCACAAAGAGTCCACAAAGAGAACCCATGGTTACCCCTTTTCCACCGGGACTCGTATAGTATTATGAAGACTTTAGATGCTAAATCTGCTAAGTGCGTCTGGCGTGACTTCTTTTTTGTTTAATTACTGTAGCTGCCAGTATTTCTGATTTAATACTGCTAAAGTATTTGATGAACTTCCAGTATGCGCCAAGAGCATTCGGTTACAATCGTTATCTAATTTTTACTGTAGGTAGGGTTTAGCAGCTTTTCATCTGAACTCTTCATAGGTTTTCGTTGACTTTTGGAGAGTACACATCCAACACCCTCCTCTGACTATCAACAATATTGCAAGAGAGATGAGCAACACCATGTTTCTGGGTGTGCACATAACCGAGGACCTCTTCTGGACTACCAACATTGCATTATTGGCTAGTAAACCCCAACAGCACCTATATTTCATCCCGAAACTGAGCCAGAGCCCCAGCACCCATCATGTGCTCATTATATCGAGGCACCATTGAAAGCATCCTGACCACCTGCATCACTGTGTGGTTTTCAAATTGCACGACCATAACCTGAAAGCCCTGCAGCACATAGTGAATACAGCAGAAAAGATTAGGGGTAGGCAAAGTCGGTCCTGGAGTGCCAATGTCCTGCGTATTTTAGCTTGATTAGAGCTGAAGCTAAATTCTGCAGGACATCAGCACCCCAGTACCGACATTGCCTACCCCTGCTGTAAGGGGAAAGATAAAATATATGCATCCATTGGCCCAATGGTGGTGATTTATGTAGGAAAAACATAATTCAGAAGCCAATTTACATCCCAATTCAAATATGAAACAATATTATGAAAAACCCATTGTATACCTGGTAATGAGATGAAGATCTGGTTACAGATTCCTCAAAATAAAATAAAAATACATGA
The DNA here is from genome assembly GCF_030506205.2 of Paramisgurnus dabryanus. NCBI lineage: Eukaryota > Metazoa > Chordata > Actinopteri > Cypriniformes > Cobitidae > Paramisgurnus > Paramisgurnus dabryanus. The sequence continues at coordinate 52,667,121 of NC_133338.1, forward strand.
TGCTGTGCCAGGACAGCATCATGGGGGTGCATCTCTAGATATAGAAAGTCCCACCTGAATCTTTTACCATTTTTCTTAAATACGCAGAGAACAAAGCATTGTGATAATGATATACTGATTGGTTCTTGTAAGCCCATGGGTGTTGCCTAATATACATACAGTGGGTGATTGGTCAACATGGCTAAGGTAGGAGGTGTCTCCCAACATTAGATTAAGTTTACTTATTTATTGTCACAGATTAACATTGAATCCTGTTGTCGTATTAATAAACACAAATGTCTGTTTAGAAATACATTTTGTCAGGGTTCTGCATCACCTTACACTGCACTACTGAAAAACAGCTTCATCCACTAGGCTGTTATGAAGCTAAACTTTCTTCCCTCTGTCCTCAGATGCAATGAGCTGTAACCCTGCACCCCCCAATGCACACGCACTTAATCACACAATACTTCAGTCACTTTTATAAAAACGCTGCTATCCCATCTACACATTGTTTGCACTACAATGTAAACATATTGTAAATATACTGTACTTTTATGTATGGCAATTTCTTTTTCTCCTTTTTAAACACTGTATATAATTTATTTATAATTTTTATAATAGTTATGTGTAATGTTTTTGTTGTACAATGCAGACATGGGGGAACGTAATTTCAATACTTTGTATGTTCTGTACATATGCAGAATTGGCAATAAAGTTGACCGACATTTTTTACAAGAAACTTTTATTATTATTATTATTATATTTAATCTTTTAAGCTCAAAACAATGTGCAGGTAACAACAATTTGTTTATAATGGGAAAATTTTACATTCATAAATGTAAATATATGAAAATAAAGCCATTTTTTTCTGTCTTTCAAAAAGAATTTTTGATTTACTGCAAATCTTTAAAAAGAGTAAAAATGAAAAGTGGAATTAGATTACTTAACCTGTTAAAGGACTTTAAACTTTTAGAAGACCCTGAAGTCTGAGTTTTTATTTTTATCCTTTTAGTATTTATTTTATCTGTCTTTTAGTTATTTATTTTAAATTATGTGCTTTGTTTGTTGAGAATGTTGACGTACAATATATGTTTGCCTTATTGTAATTGTATGTTAATGCAGAATAAAAAAAAACAATGTGCAGGTAACAAATAATGACAAATTATAATAACAACAATAAAACAATAACAAAAAATATACAAAAACGAACGATTAGGGATGAAACATATAAATTATAAAAATGAAATGTGTTGAACATAAATAAAAAAATTAAAAAGTATTACAGACAGACATTTTTAAGGCTTTTTGTTCTATTACATCTTGATTAAAATAATGTATTTTTCAAACTCTTTAATAAAAACAAGAAAGAGAGTTTTAGCATTCAAATATTCATATTTATGAATGTGGAATTTAGCAAGTAGCAATATCAGATTAATAATATAAAATATCTCTCTCTTAGATGTATCATACTCTACAAAACCTAGTACCACATCCTTCCAAAACAGGGACTTTTATTTAAAAAAAAAAATTTTTTTAGGGACTTTTATTTTGGTTCTCGTAGCCACTCTCGTATGGTGAAGGGGCGCGCTGCCGCTCGTCTGTCGGTTGAGGGAAGATTGAGGTGTCTCTGTGAGGTAAATAAAACGATATAAAATGTAATTTTTTTTTTATAAATTTGCAAGTTAAATGTTACTAAAGCAAGTTTATATAATATTAGAATATTGCAAGACTTTATTATGAAGTACCGAGAGTCTCTTGTACAACTGCAATGACTTGCGTTTGGTCTCTGAAACAAACAAGAAAACATGAAAAAAACGTTCTTATTCAAACTATTCAGGTTTGTATGTTTTTAAACCTGATAATGAGTTTAAATTTTTTAAGTAAGTGTTTTTAAAGATTTTTAAGGAATGTAAGTTGACTTAAACTTTTATAATACACATCCATACTTTTCATAGTTACAGATCAAAATCTTTATTAAAATCTTACCATGCATTCACTGTAGATGTATGTGAATTTAACATCATAATTACACTTTTATTTTAAAATAAATAAATTAGGATGTAACCTAGTTTTGTCACATATATTTTATGTTGTGGTGTCCCAGACAGAGATTAATTTAGGACTAGTTCTAAGTTATATTAGGACATTTAAGTAGTATTTACAAACATACCTTACAAAAACAATACTGGTGTGCATCTAGGGACAAAATATCAGATGTTAATGTTAGTTAATGTCAATACAGTTATTCATGTTAGTTGTTGTTTTATTTATGTTAGCACTTTTGATTTCATAATTGAATTGCTAAATGCCAACATTAACATTGAACAATACTTCTATAGCATTTATTAATCTTAGTTCATTGTTAGTTCATGTTAGCTAATGCATTTACTCTTTGTTAAGAAATACAGCCTTATTGTAAGGTGTTACCGCAGTATTTTATATCAGTAAATCATGCACCAACCATTTAGAATCCCATAATAATCAACCAGTAATATGAATATTAAGTAACTAAATCCTCTCCATGGTTTATAATGTTTTATGTTTGAGTCTTGTGCCTACCACAAATGCAAATTAAGCTGATATACTGCATAATATCACAGATCACTAATTTGATGTTTTTTAGGGTGATATTAATAGGGCTGGGTATCGATTCAGATGTTCCAGATCGATTCAATTTCGATTCACAAGCTATCAAATCGATTCGATTCCGATTCTCGATGCAATTTTCGATTCCGGTTCTTGGGATGCTTCCATACCTCTTACTTTTTAAGTTTAGGTGGCATCAAAGTCGATTAAGCACCTAAAACCGCCATTTTAAGCACTGAATGAAAGAATGACAGGCTCCTTGGTAACATCGCGCAAGGCACAAAGAGGGTTACATCTAGTGAAGAAGACTAGTAATTTGATTAACGTTAATCTTACGTTCATTTTTTGCAGAAAAAAAAATCGATTCTGCTCCTTGAGAATCGATTCTGAATCGACCACGTATAAAAAAACGATTAATCGAAAAATCGATTTTTTTTTTTTGCCCAGCCCTAGATATTAATACAAAATATCACAGATGAGCATGTCAAAGCACACACTGTCTGCAATAACAGAATGATTTTAATACTTTATAAAATTATGTATAGTATTAAGTTTTTGGTACAGATAGCAGAAAGACTGTTGAGACAGAAAGAGTGATGTTAGACATGTATGTTGTTAAATCATCTTCAATTTTTAAATATTTTTTATTATTTAAATCGATTTGAAAAACTCAAGTGCTCTAGAAAAAACATACAGGTGTGAAAAACCATGTGTGCTCAAAAAATAATTATTGTATTATCGCATATAATTTATTAAATCATTTAGCAAGTTCCGGCATATTGCTTTTTTCTTCAATATCGTGCAGCCCTAACTTGTTCAAAGCAACTCCTAAATTGAAATGTGTTTATGTATTTCTATATTATACACCGTCACAAGACCTTTAAAATGAAAAGTGTTTAAAAACCATAATGAACAACACAAGTGCTGACCACACAGTAAACAGTGTCATGTTATTACGTTGAAGATTCTGTCATTGTTAACCCTTTATGTTTATTTGATCATAGTTCATCTATAAATACTGTGAAGAAGTCAAACAAGCAGCTGCTGTCACAACACATTCAACTACTCTACTATTCTGATCCACTGTTGTAATGATGGAGTGTGTTAAAGAGGAGACTGATCCTGAATCATTCACAATAACACCACAACATACTCAACAACAAAGAGGTTTGTGTCTAATCTTCATTTATCATTAATAACTGCTAATTTATATAAAGTGTCAGGCTCTGGTTATTAAATCATTATAGTTGTGTAATATTATAATGAGATTTGACTTAAAGGGTCACGTAACCCCTTCTTTCAGCTGCAGTTTACCTCATTATTGTTAAGAAAAATACAACTTAAGCCACGTTTCCACCAAAGGCCCTTTCACTACGTTTTAGGGGTGGTACTTGGGTGCTGAACATTGTTTGAGTTCACGCTGTATTTTATTGGTTGACACTACGCAGCATTGTGTGACATTAAAAACAAAAAGATTTCCATGGTAATTTGAACACTTACCAGTTAGGTTTGAAGTACTGGTTTAAAGTTACAACATTTTACTTATGCCATGCCCATGACGTATATTTTTGTTATACTGCATTGACCGTGGACCACAAAACTGTTTGTAATTTATATTTATACATCACCTAAATGTTTTTTTTAAGGATAGGACAATATTTGATGCAACTAATCTCGGAAAATCTGAAATGGTGCAAAAAATCTTAATATTGAGAAAAATTTCCTATAACCTTCAGGATATCCTTAAAAAACTTAGTGTTCTTAAAGCCAAAAAATGATTCTTTCCCAAAAACTGCTCTAAAAAAATATATATATATATATAAAAAAAATGTTTTTCATTTTAAATTATTTAATCTTTTAGAACTACTTCTGCCTGAAACATACATATCAAATATTAATTTAATTTGTGGAAATTTTAACACTATATATGCCCTTTTGTTTACATTAACCCACGTTGTTTTAACAGACAAAAACGAAATATTTTCCAAAAAACACATTTTAACTACCTTGTGATTATTATTATTAATAGTATACTTTGGAATGAGTCAAAGATTGGTAGCATCATTGATTTTGATGCATTGTTATTTTTTGAACAGGGTCAGATTTTATACCAAACTCACAATTGTGATCCTAAAGCCACTAAATGACACCTTCACAAAACCTGCTCTAAAATATCATACATCAATAATTTTTTCCACTTAAAAACTACTTCTTCCTGAAACACACATATAAAATATTAATTAAATTTGGGGAAATTTTAACCCATTATATGCCGATATGTTAAAGGGACATTCCACTTTTTTTGAAAATATGCTCATTTTCCAGCTCCCCTAGAGTTAAACATTTCATTCTTACCATTTTGGAATCCATACAGCTGATCTCCGGGTCAGGCGCTAGCACTTTTAGCATAGCTTAGCACAATCCATTGAATCTGATTAGGCCATTAGCATCGTCCCCATGGTTACTTTCAATGGCAGGGGACTATTTTCGGGCAGTGCGTAATATCACTACGCCTGCTGCAGCCATGTTACATCAGCAAAAAAATTTGACAAAAAAAATCAATAATTTTGACCCGTACAATGTATTGTTGACACTTGCTATAAATACATCTGTGCTACTTATGACTGGTTTTGTGCTCCAGGGTCACAGATGGAAAATAAATGTGATGGTATTGAATATGACAGAATTTTCCTTTTTTGCATTCTGATATTAAATTAGAATTTGCTTTCTTATTTGACAATTTTATAAAACTTACTATTTTTATTTCAGACTTGGTGGGAGTGAAACAGGAAGGTCAAGAATACAATGAAGTAAAGGATGAAGATCAGGACCAACATTATTTTTCGGACAGCCTCTCAGAAACTAATAAGAATTCCCCTCAAAAAAGAGTTAAAGCCAAAAATGTTTTTGAATGCCATCTTTGTGGTAAGACTTTCTCACAAAAAGGGTACCTAAAGTATCACCTAATGATTCACACTGGTGAGAGGCCTCACGCATGCTCCCACTGTGAGAAGACTTTCATCCATAAATGTCATCTTAGGGATTACATGATGAGTCACACAGGTGAGAGGCCTTTTGCCTGTCCTCAGTGTGATAAACGTTTCATTAATAAAGGGAGATTTAATATTCACTTAAAGACTCACAGTACTGTAAGGCCGTACATCTGCCATCAGTGTGGAAAGAGTTTCGTATGTAAAGGATATCTTGAACAGCATATGATAACTCACAGTCTGACACATAAATCACATAAGACTTTTTTATGCGCTCAGTGTGGAAAGAGTTTTTCACAGAAGAGATACTTTAATGCTCATGTGAGAAGCCACACTATTGATGGGTCGTACACCTGCACTCATTGTGAAAAGAGTTTCTCATGTAAAAAAAATCTCCAGATTCACATAAAAGTTCACACTGGAGAGAAACCTTTCACCTGCCCTCAATGTGATAAGAGTTTTGCACAACAAATACAGCTTAGGTATCACATACGAATTCATACAGGTGAAAAGCCATTCTCGTGCCACCTGTGTGATAAGAGTTTTATACGGAAAGAAATTCTTAAGTATCACATGCGACTTCATACAGGTGAGAGACCTTTTTCATGTCATCTGTGCGATAAGAGTTTTAGACGAAAAGACAAGCTTAAGTATCACATACGACTCCATACAGGTGAGAGACCTTACTCATGCCATCTGTGTGATAAGAGTTTTATACAAAATGAAATTCTTAAGTCTCACATGCGACTTCATACAGGTGAGAGACCTTTTTCATGTCATCTGTGTGATAAGAGTTTCCCCCAGCCAAAAGATCTCAGAGTTCATCTGCGCTATCACTTGAACGACAGGCCGTTTAGCTGCGATCAGTGCGATAAGAAGTTTGTTTTTGCGTCTATGCTTAGAGAGCACCTTCAGATTCATTCAGGTGAGAGGCCGTATTTGTGTTCTGTTTGTGGGAAGAGTTTTCAATCACACAGAAAAGTTCAAATGCACCAGAAAATACATACAGGTGTGAGAAATCATGTGTGCTCTGTGTGTAATAAAGCCTTTCTGAGAGCCTCAGACCTAAAGCGACACCAAAAGATCCATAAAGAAAAATCCTGAAAGTGCTCACATTGCTGAAGAGTTTTATTGAGTTTAGGAGGCTAATAAAACACAAGTGACTCACAGAGAAAAGTGCTGTCCACAAATAGTGGAACTTTATTCTTTAGGTCCTTTTCCACCGGGACTCACACAGTGTTGCACCTGATCGGTGACCAGAATTGTGCAGGGTTATATTGTCTTACTTTGCATATGTTAATATAATATTATAAAGAGTTCAGATGCAGAATCTTCTAAGTGCGTCTGGTATGATTTCTTGTTACGTAGCGTTTTGTTAATTAGTTGACAATATTTCTGAATGGCCTGAGGGATTTGCTGATTTGATGGCACAAAAGTATGAGCATCGAAAGTATTAGTTTACAATAGTTATCTTATTTTTACTGTATGTGGCAATAAGCAGCTTTTCATCTGAACTTTTCATATATTGTTGTTGACGTTCATAGAGCACACACCTAACCCCCTCCTCTGATTATCATCAATACTGCTGTAAAGAGGGTGAAGCTGAACTCTGACCTCAGATGAACTGAACTGCAACCCTCCAGTTTTTATACAAATTTTGCTATCCCATCTGCATATTGTTTGCACTACAATGTATACACACTGTAAATAAACTGTACTTTTATGTGCTGCAGTGTATTTTTCTCCTTTTTAAACACTATATATTACTTTTTTATTTTTTCTTATAGTTTTGTGTACTGTTGTATAATGCAGACTTGAGGGAATGTAATTTTAATACTCTGTATGTCCTGTACATATGCAGAATTGTCAAGCAAGTTGACTGTGACTTTTATTATATTATTATTATTATTATTATTTTATTTATTTATTCTTTGAAGCTCAAAACAAGGTACAGGTAACACATAATGACAAATGATAACAACAACAACAACAACAAAAAAGATACAAAACAGAACGACTAGGGGTAAAGATATATCATATAAATTAAATAAATAAAAATTAAATGTGTTAATCATAAAAAGAAGAATAGGACATCAAAAAATGGAAATGGATTACAGAAAGACATAGTTTTTAGGGCTTATTATTCTCAGACATCTTGATTGAAGTGAGCTATTTTTCAAACTCTTTCATAAAAAAACGAGAGTTTTAGCTTTCAAATTTTTTAATTTATAAATGTGGAACTTGGCAAGTAGCAATATTAGATTAATAATAAAAAATGTATCTCTTTAGATTGATCATAATCTACTCCTTCGAAAACAGGGACTTTTATTTTGGTTCTCGGAGCCTGACGTGTGGTGACGTCATAAGGAGTGCGCTGTTGCTCGTCTTTCGGTTGAGGGAAGATTGATGTTGTTGTGTGAGGTAAATAAAACGATATAAAATATTATTACATTTTTAACAAATGTACTCCAACAACTTAAATGTTACTGAAGCAACTTTTGATAATATTAGAATATTTTAATACTTTATTGTGAAGTACTGAGAGACTCTTTCTCTTGAACAACTGCAATGAGTTGGGTTTGGTCTCTGAAACAAACATAAAAACATGAAGAAAAAAATTACTTTCTTTTTCAAACCATTCAGGTTTGTATGTTCTGCTAATGAGGGTTTTTGTTTGAGAGAGAGTGTTTTTTTTATTGAGGAATGCAAGTTAACATACATCTTTATAAATTCACATCCATACTTTTATAGTATGTTGCAGATCTAAATTGAAATCTTATTTCCTTGAAAATCTTACAATTCACTGCAGATATATGTGAATTCAACATCTTATTTACCCTTTTATTTTAAAATTAATTTAACCTAGTTTAGTCACGTATCTTATGGGGTGGGTTCCCAGACAGGGTTTATGTTAAGCCAGGACTAAGCCTTATATTAGGACATTTAAGTAGTATTTACAAACATACCTTTAAAATAATACTGGTGTGCATCTAGGGACAAAATATCTAATGTTAGTTAATGTCAATACAGCTATTCATGTTAGTTGTTGGTTCCTTATTTATGTTAGCAGTTACGTCTTTTGATTTTATAATTGAATTAGTAATGCCAAAATGAACATGAACTAAGATTAATAAATGCTATAGAAGTATTGTTCATGTTAGCTAATGCATTTACTATTTGTTAAGAAATACAGCCTTATTGTAAGGTGTTACCGCAGTATTTTCTATCAGTAAATCATTCACCAACCACTGAGAATCCCATAATAATCAACCAGTAATATGAATATTAAGTAACTAAATCCCCTCCATGTTTCATAAACTTTGATGTTTGAGTCTTGTGGCTACCACACATGCAAATTAAGCTGATATACTGCATAATATCACAGATCACTAATTTGATGTGTTCTAGGGCTGCAGTCTACTGATAGAGTCTTTTCTTTCTTTTCCTATAAAGATGGGAAACATGTTTGTTATATAATTTTCAGTTTTTAAATATATTTTTAATTATGTAATTGATTTGAAAAACTTAAAGCATTATTGTATTGCATATAATTTATTAAATTATTTAGCAAGTTACTGCAGACTGCTTTAGTACAATTAGTTTTCTACTAACCTGTTCTCGGAGTAACTCCTAATATGAAATGTGTTTATGTATTTCTATATTAAAAACCGCCACAAGACCTTTGAAATGAAAAGTGTTTAAAAACCATAATGAACAACACAAGTGCTGAGAGTTTGTGTTGTAGACCACACAGTAAACAGTGTCATGTTATTACATTGAAGATTCTGTCATTGTTTATCTTTTATGTTTATTTGATCATAGTTCATCTATAAATACTGTGAAGAAGTCAAACAAGCAGCTGCTGTCACAACACATTCAACTACTCTACTATTCTGATCCACTGTTGTAATGATGGAGTGTGTTAAAGAGGAGACTGATCCTGAATCATTCACAATAACACCTCAACATACACAACAACAAAGAGGTTTGTGTCTAATCTTCATTTATCATTAATAACTGATAAAGTTTATAAAAGTGTCAGGCTCTGGTTATAAAATCATTAGAGCTGTATAATATTATAGTGAGATTTGACTTAAAGGGTCATGAAACCCCTTTTTGCAGCTTCAGTTTACCTCATTATTGTTAAGAAAAATACAACTTAAGCTGTGTTTTCACCAAAGGTCCTTTCTCCAGGAACTCGCGAGTTTAATGTGGTACTCTCAGAGTGTTTCCACTGCCGGAACTAGACACTCAATAAAGTTCCTGTTCAGAATTTGCCCCCTTCAGTAAGTTTAGCGAGTGGTACTTGGGCACTGAACATGCTGATTGTTTCAGTTCACACTGCATTTTATTGGTTGACTGTATGCAGCATTGTGTGACATTAAAAACCAAAAGTTTTCCATGGTAATTTGAGTTCTTGGGTTTAAAGTACTGGTTTAAAGTTACAACATTTTACTTATGCCATGACATATATTTTTGTTATACTGCATTACAGCCCCCCCCCAAAAAAAAATAATGCTTAAAACAAGACTGTACCCTAAAATCTATATATTTACTACTAACACATATTCACTAACACATGCACTTTGTAAAAAAAGCATAATATTTGCTTTTGAAGTAATATTTCAATATTTAAATGGGCATTTTTATTTATATTCTGTAAATGTGTGTTGCGGATTTTTATATTTGTTTTAAAATGTTCTCTTATATACAGAAAACAGTGTTTAAACCATGCGGATAGAGTCAGCATATGGGTATCTTGTTTATTTAGTTATACATGTTTTTATTAAGAAAAACATCACATTTACACTGCAAAAAAATTTAGCATGGATTATAAACAACTTGGTTTTGCAAGTCATTTCAACCTACTATTTAAAGTTTTGACTTGTTATAAGATTACTTAAAATTTCTTTTTTTTTATTTGACATGATTTTTTTATAGTGCACTGTAAAAGTTCGTTGTTGCAATTACATTTTTTACAATTTATTTAAACTTTCTTGACTAGAGAGGCATTGTTATAAATTATAAATTAATTCAATTAATTCAAAGAGCTAATTCAACTTTATTTATAGCAACTTCTCAAGAAAGTAAAAAAATTGTAAATTCAAGTTGATTAAAAATGTGCAACAAAGAATTTACGGCAACACTTTAAAATAAGGTTCATTAGTTAACATACTGAACTTACAATGAACTGCACTTATACAGCATTTATTAATCTTTGTTAATGTTAATTTTAACAATTATTTATTAAATTATTAACGTTATCTTGTTAACGTTAGTTAATGTACTGTGAACTAACATGAACAAACAATTACAAGCTTTATTTCTATTAACTAACATTAACAAAGATTAATAAATACTGTAACAAATGTATTGCTCATGGTCTGTTAATGTTAGTTAATACATTAACTAAATTTAACTAATGAACCTTATTGTAAAATGTTACCGAATTTATTACTGTGTAGCTTTTCCCGCTCTAAAAATTTACCGCCTCTTGTTAACATCTCAGAAAATGTTGTTTAGTGTTTCATGACCCATTAAATAATTGTAAAATAATCAGGCAGCTGTTTACTCCATATATCATATTGTATAGCTCATGGGTCAGGGCAGGGGTTCAAATCCAGGGAACACATACTGATAAGAAGTAATAAATTGTAAGTTTCTTTGGATAAATACATCTGCATAATATTGACCGTTGACCACAAAACTAGTCATCTGTTTGTAATTTATTTTTTTTAAGGGGAGGACAATATTTGGCTAAGATGCAACTGATATCGGAAAATCTGAAATGTTGCAAAAAAAAAAAAAAAAAAAAAAAACATTTAAATATTGAGAAAATCGCCTTTAAAGTTGTCCAAATGAAGTTATATATATCTACGGAAGAACATTTACAAAATATTTTAATGGAACATGATGTTTACTTAATATCCTAATGATCTATAATTTTGACCCATACAATTTATTGTTGATTATTGCTATAAATATATCTGTGCTACTTCACAGATGTAAGTCCAGGGTCACAGATGTAAATAAATGCGATGGTATTGAATATGACAGAATTTTCATTTTTTGCATTCTGATATTAAATTAGAATTTGCTTTCTTATTTGACCAAAATTATAAATGTTACTATTTTTATTTCAGACCTGGTGGGAGTGAAAGAGGAAGGTCAAGAACACAATGAAGTAAAGGATGAACATCAGGACCAATTTTTTTTGTCTGACAGCCTCTCAGAAACTAATAACAATTCCCCTCAAAAAAGAGTTAAAGCAAAAAATGTTTTTGAATGCCATCTTTGTGGTAAGACTTTCTCACAAAAAGGGTACCTAAAGTATCACCTAATGATTCACACTGGTGAGAGGCCTCACGCATGCTCCCACTGTGAGAAGACTTTCATCCATAAATGTGAACTTAGGGATCACATGATGATTCACACAGGTGAGAGGCCTTTTGCCTGCCCTCAGTGTAATAAATGTTTCATTACTAAAGCAAGACTTAATGTTCACATAAAGACTCACAGTACTGAAAGTCCGTACATCTGCCATCAGTGTGGAAAGAGTTTCGTATGTAAAGGATATCTTGAACAGCATATGATAACTCACAGTCTGACACATAAATCACATAAGACTTTTTTATGCGCTCAGTGTGGAAAGAGTTTTTCACAGAAGAGATACTTTAATGCTCATGTGAGAAGCCACACTATTGATGGGTCGTACACCTGCACTCATTGTGAAAAGAGTTTCTCATGTAAAAAAAATCTCCAGATTCACATAAAAGTTCACACTGGAGAGAAACCTTTCACCTGCCCTCAATGTGATAAGAGTTTTGCACAACAAATACAGCTTAGGTATCACATACGAATTCATACAGGTGAGAAGCCATTCTCGTGCCACCTGTGTGATAAGAGTTTTATACGGAAAGAAATTCTTAAGTATCACATGCGACTTCATACAGGTGAGAGACCTTTTTCATGTCATCTGTGCGATAAGAGTTTTAGACGGAAAGACAAGCTTAAGTATCACATACGACTCCATACAGGTGAGAGACCTTACTCATGCCATCTGTGTGATAAGAGTTTTATACAAAATGAAATTCTTAAGTCTCACATGCGACTTCATACAGGTGAGAGACCTTTTTCATGTCATCTGTGTGATAAGAGTTTCCGAAGTGCAAAAGACCTCAGAGTTCATGTGCGCTATCACTTGAACGACAGGCCGTTTAGCTGCGATCAGTGCGATAAGAAGTTTGTTTTTGCGTCTATGCTTAGAGAGCACCTTCAGATTCATTCAGGTGAGAGGCCGTATTTGTGTTGTGTTTGTGGGAAGAGTTTTCAATCACACAGAAAAGTTCAAATGCACCAGAAAATACATACAGGTGTGAGAAAACATGTGTGCTCTGTGTGTAATAAAGCCTTTCTGAGAGGCACAGACCTAAAGCGACACCAAAAGATCCATAAAGAAAAATCCTGAAAGTGCTCACATTGCTGAAGAGTTTTATTGAGTTTAGGAGGCTAATAAAACACAAGTGACTCACAGAGAAAAGTGCTGTCCACAAATAGTGGAACTTTATTCTTTAGGTCCTTTTCCACCGGGACTCACACAGTGTTGCACCTGATCGGTGACCAGAATTGTGCAGGGTTATATTGTCTTACTTTGCATATGTTAATATAATATTATAAAGAGTTCAGATGCAGAATCTTCTAAGTGCGTCTGGTATGATTTCTTGTTACGTAGCGTTTTGTTAATTAGTTGACAATATTTCTGAATGGCCTGAGGGATTTGCTGATTTGATGGCACTAAAGTATGAGCATCGAAAGTATTAGTTTACAGTAGTTATCTTATTTTTACTGTATGTGGCAATTAGCAGCTTTTCATCTGAACTTTTCATATATTGTTGTTGACGTTCAAAAAGCACACACCTAACCCCCTCCTCTGATTATCATCAATACTGCTGTAAAGAGGGTGAAGCTGAACTCTGACCTCAGATGAACTGAACTGCAACCCTCCAGTTTTTATACAAATGCTGCTATCCCATCTGCATATTGTTTGCACTACAATGTAAACATACTGTAAATAAACTGTACTTTTATGTGCCGCAATGTATTTTTCTCCTTTTTAAACACTGTATATTACTTATTTATTTTTTCTTATAGTTTTGTGTAATGTCGTATAATGCAGACTTGAGGGAATGTATTTGAATACTCTGTATGTCCTGTACATATGCAGAATTGTCAAGCAAGTTGACTGTGACTTTTATTATATTATTATTATTATTATTTTATTTATTTATTCTTTGAAGCTCAAAACAAGGTACAGGTAACACATAATGACAAATGATAACAACAACAACAACAACAACAACAACAACAACAAAAAAGATACAAAACAGAACGACTAGGGGTAAATATATATCATATAAATTAAATATATAAAAATTAAATGTGTTAATCATAAAAAGAAGAATAGGACATCAAAAAATGGAAATGGATTACAGAAAGACATAGTTTTTAAGGCTTATTATGCATTATGCAAAAAACGAGAGTTTTAGCTTTTAAATTTATAAATGTGGAACTGGGCAAGTAGCAATATTAGATTAATAATAAAAAATGTATCTCTTTAGATTTATCATAATCTACAAAACGTAGTACTGTACCGCATCCTTCCAAAACAGGGACTTTTATTTTGGTTCTCGGAGCCTGACGTGTGGTGACGTCATAAGGAGTGCGCTGTTGCTCGTCTTTCGGTTGAGGGAAGATTGATGTTGTTGTGTGAGGTAAATAAAACGATATAAAATATTATTACATTTTAAACAAATGTACTCCAACAACTTAAATGTTACTGAAGCAACTTTTGATAATATTACAATATTTTAATACTTGATTGTGAAGTACTGAGAGACTCTTTCTCTTGAACAACTGCAATGAGTTGGGTTTGGTCTCTGAAACAAACATAAAAACATGAAGAAAAAAAATTACTTTCTTTTTCAAACCATTCAGGTTTGTATGTTCTGCTAATGAGGGTTTTTGTTTGAGAGAGAGTGTTTTTTTTATTGAGGAATGCAAGTTAACATACATCTTTATAAATTCACATCCATACTTTATGTTGCAGATCTAAATTGAAATCTTATTTCCTTGAAAATCTTACAATTCACTGCAGATATATGTGAATTCAACATCTTATTTATTCTTTTATTTTAAAATTAATTTAACCTAGTTTAGTCACGTATCTTATGGGGTGGGTTCCCAGACAGGGTTTATGTTAAGCCAGGACTAAGCCTTATATTAGGACATTTAAGTAGTATTTACAAACATACCTTTAAAATAATACTGGTGTGCATCTAGGGTCAAAAATATCTAATGTTAGTTAATGTCAATACAGTTATTCATGTTAGTTGTTGGTTCCTTATTTATGTTAGCAGTTACGTCTTTTGATTTTATAATTGATTTAGTAATGCCAAAATGAACATGAACTAAGATTAATAAATGCTATAGAAGTATTGTTCATGTTAGCTAATGCATTTACTATTTGTTAAGAAATACAGCCTTATTGTAAGGTGTTACCGCAGTATTTTCTATCCGTAAATCATTCACCAACCACTGAGAATCCCATAATAGTCAACCAGTAATATGAATATTAAGTAACTAAATCCCCTCCACTGAGAGTTTGAGTTGTAGACCACACAGTAACCAGTGTCATGGTATTACATTGAAGATTCGGTCATTGTTAACACTTTATGTTTATTTGATCATAGTTCATCTATAAATACTGTGAAGAAGTCAAACAAGCAGCTGCTGTCACAACACATTCAACTACTCTACTATTCTGATCCACTGTTGTAATGATGGAGTGTGTTAAAGAGGAGACTGATCCTGAATCATTCACAATAACACCTCAACATACTCAACAACAAAGAGGTTTGTGTCTAATCTTCATTTATCATTAATAACTGATAAAGTTTATAAAAGTGTCAGGCTCTGGTTATAAAATCATTAGAGCTGTATAATATGATAGTTAGATTTGACTTAAAGGGTCATGAAACCCCTTTTTGCAGCTTCAGTTTACCTCATTATCGTTAAGAAAAATACAACTTAAGCTGTGTTTTCACCAAAGGTCCTTTCTCCAGGAACTCGCGAGTTTAATGTGGTACTCTCAGAGTGTTTCCACTGCCGGAACTAGACACTCAATAAAGTTCCTGTGTTCAGAATTTGCCCCCTTCATTAAGTTTAGCGAGTGGTACTTGGGCACTGAACATGCTGATTGTTTCAGTTCACACTGCATTTTATTGGTTGACTGTACGCAGCATTGTGTGACATTAAAAACCAAAAGTTTTCCATGGTAATTTGAGCACTTGGGTTTAAAGTACTGGTTTAAAGTTACAACATTTTACTTATGCCATGACATATATTTTGTTATACTGCATTGCAGCCCCCTCCCAAAAAAATAATGCTTAAAACAAGACTGTACCCTAAAATCTATATATTCACTACTAACACATATTCACTAACAAATGCACTTTGTAAAAAAAGCATAATATTTGCTTTTGAAGTAATATTTCAATATTATAATGGGAATTTTTATTTATATTCTGTAAATGTGTGTTGCGGATTTTTATATCTGTTTTAAAATGTTCTCTTATATACAGAAAACAGTGTTTAAACCATGCGGATAGAGTCAGCATATGGGTATCTTGTTTATTTAGTTATACATGTTTTTATTAAGAAAAACATCACATTTACACTGCAAAAAATTTAGCATGGATTATAAACAACTTGGTTTTGCAAGTCATTTCAACCTACTATTTTAAGTTTTGACTTGTTATAAGATTACTTAAAATTTTTTTTTTTTATTTGACATGATTTTTTTATAGTGCACTGTAAAAATTCGTTGTTGCAATTACATTTTTACAATTTATTTAAACTTTCTTTTTTTATTTAAACTGACTAGAGAGGCATTGTTATAAATTATAAATTAATTCAATTAATTCAAAGAGCTAATTCAACTTTATTTATAGCAACTTCTCAAGAAAGTAAAAAAAAATGTAAATTCAAGTTGATTACAAATGTGCAACAAAGAATTTATGGCAACACTTTAAAATAAGGTTCATTAGTTAACATACTGAACTTACAATGAACTGCACTTATACAGCATTTATTAATCTTTGTTAATGTTAATTTTAACAATTCTTTATTAAATTATTAACGTTATCTTGTTAACGTTAGTTAATGTACTGTGAACTAACATGAACAAACAATTACAAGCTTTATTTCTATTAACTAACATTAACAAAGATTAATAAATACTGTAACAAATGTATTGCTCATGGTCTGTTAATGTTAGTTAATACATTAACTAAATTTAACTAATGAACCTTATTGTAAAATGTTACCGAATTTATTACTGTGTAGCTTTTCCCGCTCTAAAAATTTACCGCCTCTTGTTAACATCTCAGAAAATGTTGTTTAGTGTTTCATGACCCCTTAAATAATTGTAAAATAAGCAGGCAGCTGTTTACTGTATAGTTTATAGTTTATTGTATAGCTCATGGGTCAGGGCAGGGGTTCAAATCCAGGGAACACATACTGATAAGAAGTAATAAATTGTAAGTTTCTTTGGATAAATACATCTGCATAATATTGACCGTTGACCACAAAACTAGTCATCTGTTTGTAATTTATTTTTTTTAAGGGGAGGACAATATTTGGCTAAGATGCAACTGATATCGGAAAATCTGAAATGTTGCAAAAAAAAAAAAAAAAAACCATTTAAATATTGAGAAAATCGCCTTTAAAGTTGTCCAAATGAAGTTATATATATCTACGGAAGAACATTTACAAAATATTTTAATGGAACATGATGTTTACTTAATATCCTAATGATCTATAATTTTGACCCATACAATGTATTGTTGACTATTGCTATAAATATATCTGTGCTACTTCACAGATGTAAGTCCAGGGTCACAGATGTAAATAAATGCGATGGTATTGAATATGACAGAATTTTCATTTTTTGCATTCTGATATTAAATTAGAATTTGCTTTCTTATTTGACCAAAATTATAAATGTTACTATTTTTATTTCAGACCTGGTGGGAGTGAAAGAGGAAGGTCAAGAACACAATGAAGTAAAGGATGAACATCAGGACCAATTTTTTTTGTCTGACAGCCTCTCAGAAACTAATAACAATTCCCCTCAAAAAAGAGTTAAAGCAAAAAATGTTTTTGAATGCCATCTTTGTGGTAAGACTTTCTCACAAAAAGGGTACCTAAAGTATCACCTAATGATTCACACTGGTGAGAGGCCTCACGCATGCTCCCACTGTGAGAAGACTTTCATCCATAAATGTGAACTTAGGGATCACATGATGATTCACACAGGTGAGAGGCCTTTTGCCTGCCCTCAGTGTAATAAATGTTTCATTACTAAAGCAAGACTTAATGTTCACATAAAGACTCACAGTACTGAAAGTCCGTACATCTGCCATCAGTGTGGAAAGAGTTTCGTATGTAAAGGATATCTTGAACAGCATATGATAACTCACAGTCTGACACATAAATCACATAAGACTTTTTTATGCGCTCAGTGTGGAAAGAGTTTTTCACAGAAGAGATACTTTAATGCTCATGTGAGAAGCCACACTATTGATGGGTCGTACACCTGCACTCATTGTGAAAAGAGTTTCTCATGTAAAAAAAATCTCCAGATTCACATAAAAGTTCACACTGGAGAGAAACCTTTCACCTGCCCTCAATGTGATAAGAGTTTTGCACAACAAATACAGCTTAGGTATCACATACGAATTCATACAGGTGAAAAGCCATTCTCGTGCCACCTGTGTGATAAGAGTTTTATACGGAAAGAAATTCTTAAGTATCACATGCGACTTCATACAGGTGAGAGACCTTTTTCATGTCATCTGTGCGATAAGAGTTTTAGACGAAAAGACAAGCTTAAGTATCACATACGACTCCATACAGGTGAGAGACCTTACTCATGCCATCTGTGTGATAAGAGTTTTATACAAAATGAAATTCTTAAGTCTCACATGCGACTTCATACAGGTGAGAGACCTTTTTCATGTCATCTGTGTGATAAGAGTTTCCGAAGTGCAAAAGACCTCAGAGTTCATGTGCGCTATCACTTGAACGACAGGCCGTTTAGCTGCGATCAGTGCGATAAGAAGTTTGTTTTTGCGTCTATGCTTAGAGAGCACCTTCAGATTCATTCAGGTGAGAGGCCGTATTTGTGTTCTGTTTGTGGGAAGAGTTTTCAATCACACAGAAAAGTTCAAATGCACCAGAAAATACATACAGGTGTAAGAAGCCATGTGTGCTCTATGTGTGATAAAGCCTTTCTGAGAGCCTCAGACCTAAAGCGACACCTAAAGATCCATGAAGAAAAATCCTGAAAGTGCTCACATTGCTGAAGAGTTTTATTGAGTTAAGGAGGCTAATAAAACACAAGTGACTCACAGAGAAAAGTGCTGTCCACAAATAGTGGAACTTTATTCTTTAGGTCCTTTTCCACCGGGACTCACACAGTGTTGCACCTGATCGGTGACCAGAATTGTGCAGGGTTATATTGTCTTACTTTGCATATGTTAATATAATATTATAAAGAGTTCAGATGCAGAATCTTCTAAGTGCGTCTGGTATGATTTCTTGTTACGTAGCGTTTTGTTAATTAGTTGACAATATTTCTGAATGGCCTGAGGGATTTGCTGATTTGATGGCACTAAAGTATGAGCTTCGAAAGTATTAGTTTACAATAGTTATCTTATTTTTACTGTATGTGGCAATTAGCAGCTTTTCATCTGAACTTTTCATATATTGTTGTTGACGTTCAAAGAGCACACACCTATCCCCCTCCTCTGATTATCATCAATACTGCTGTAAAGAGGGTGAAGCTGAACTCTGACCTCAGATGAACTGAACTGCAATCCTCCAGTTTTTATACAAATGCTGCTATCCCATCTGCATATTGTTTGCACTACAATGTATACATACTGTAAATAAACTGTACTTTTATGTGCCGCAATGTATTTTTCTCCTTTTTAAACACTTTATATTACTTATTTTTATTTTTTCTTATAATTTTGTGTAATTTTGTATAATGCAGACTTGAGGGAATGTAATTTTAATACTCTGTATGTCCTGTACATATGCAGAATTGTCAAGCAAGTTTACAGTGACTTTTTTACAAGGGGCTTTTATTATATTATTATTATTATTATTAATTAATTTATTTATTTATTCTTTGAAGCTCAAAACAAGGTACAGGTAACACATAATGACAAATGATAACAACAACAACAAAAAAGATACAAAACAGAACGACTAGGGGTGAAGATATATCATATAAATTAAATATTTAAAAATTAAATGTGTTGATCACCAAAAGAATAGGACATCAAAAAAATGGAAATGGATTACAGAAAGACATAGTTTTTAAGGCTTATTATGCATTATGATTGAAGTGAGCTATTTTTCAAACTCTTTCATAAAAAACTAGAGAGTTTTAGCTTTCAAAATTTTACATTTATAAATGTGGAACTTGTCAAGTAGCAATATTAGATTAATAATAAAAAATTATCTCTCTAGATTTATCATAATCTACAAAACGTAGTACTTTACCACATCCTTCCAAAACAGGGACTTTTATTTTGGTTCCCGGAGCCTGTCGTGTGGTGACGTCATAAGGAGTGCGCTGTTGCTCATATTTCGGTTGAGGGAAGGTTGATGTTGTTGTGTGAGGTAAATAAAACGATATAAAATATTATTAAATTTTTAACTAATTTACTCCAACAACTTAAATGTTACCGAAGCAACTTTCGATAATATTACAATATTGTAAGACTTTATTGTGAAGTACTGAGAGAGTCTTTCTTTTGAACAACTGCAATGAGTTGAGTTTAGTCTCTGAAACAAACATAAAAACATGAAGAAAAAAATTATTTCTTTTTCAAACCATTCAGGTTTGTATGTTCTGCTAATGAGGGTTTTTGTTTGAGAGAGAGTGTTTTTTTTTTTTTGAGGAATGCAAGTTAACATACATCTTTATAAATTCACATCCATACTTTTATAGTATGTTGCAGATCTAAATTGAAATCTTAATTCCTTGAAAATCTTACAATTCACTGCAGATATATGTGAATTCAACATCTTATTTATTCTTTTATTTTAAAATCAATTTAACCTAGTTTAGTCACGTATCTTATGGGGTGGGTTCCCAGACAGGGTTTATGTTAAGCCAGGACTAAGCCTTATATTAGGACATTTAAGTAGTATTTACAAACATACCTTTAAAATAATACTAGTGTACATCTAGGGACAAAATATCTAATGTTAGTTAATGTCAATATAGTTATTCATGTTAGTTGTTGGTTCCTTATTTATGTTAGCAGTTACGTCTTTTGATTTTATAATTGAATTGGTAAATGCCAAAATTAACATGAACTAAGATTAATAAATGCTATAGAAGTATTGTTCATGTTAGCTAATGCAATTACTATTTGTTAAGAAATACAGCCTTATTGTAAGGTGTTACCGCAGTATTTTCTATCAGTAAATCATTCACCAACCACTGAGAATCCCATAATAGTCAACCAGTAATATGAATATTAAATAACTAAATCCCCTCCATGTTTCATAAAGTTTGATGTTTGAGTCTTGTGGCTACCACACATGCAAATTAAGCTGATATACTGCATAATATCACAGATCACTAATTTGATGTGTTCTAGGGCTGCAGTATACTGATAGAGTCTTTTCTTTCTTTTCCTAGAAAGATGGGAAACATGTTTGTTATATAATTTTCAGTTTTTAAATATATTTTTGATTATGTAATTGATTTGAAAAACTTAAAGCATTATTGTATTGCATATAATTTATTAAATTATTTAGCAAGTTACTGCAGACTGCTTTAGTACAATTAGTTTTCTACTAACCTGTTCTCGGAGTAACTCCTAATATGAAATGTGTTTATGTTTTTCTATATTAAAAACCGCCACAAGACCTTTGAAATGAAAAGTGTTTAAAAACCATAATGAACAACACAAGTGCTGAGAGTTTGAGTTGTAGACCACACAGTAAACAGTGTCATGTTATTACATTGAAGATTCTGTCATTGTTTATCTTTTATGTTTATTTGATCATAGTTCATCTATAAATACTGTGAAGAAGTCAAACAAGCAGCTGCTGTCACAACACATTCAACTACTCTACTATTCTGATCCACTGTTGTAATGATGGAGTGTGTTAAAGAGGAGACTGATCCTGAATCATTCACAATAACACCTCAACATACTCAACAACAAAGAGGTTTGTGTCTAATCTTCATTTATCATTAATAACTGATAAAGTTTATAAAAGTGTCAGGCTCTGGTTATAAAATCATTAGAGCTGTATAATATGATAGTTAGATTTGACTTAAAGGGTCATGAAACCCCTTTTTGCAGCTTCAGTTTACCTCATTATCGTTAAGAAAAATACAACTTAAGGTGTGTTTTCACCAAAGGTCCTTTCTCCAGGAACTCGCGAGTTTAATGTGGTACTCTCAGAGTGTTTCCACTGCCGGAACTAGACACTCAATAAAGTTCCTGTTCAGAATTTGCCGCCTTCAGTAAGTTTAGCGAGTGGTACTTGGGCACTGAACATGCTGATTGTTTCAGTTCACACTGCATTTTATTGGTTGACTGTACGCAGCATTGTGTGACATTAAAAACCAAAAGTTTTCCATGGTAATTTGAGCACTTGGGTTTGAAGTACTGGTTTAAAGTTACAACATTTTACTTATGCCAATACATATATTTTTGTTATACTGCATTACAGCCCCCCCCCCCAAAAAAAAATAATGCTTAAAACAAGACTGTACCCTAAAATCTATATATTTACTACTAACACATATTCACTAACACATGCACTTTGTAAAAAAAGCATAATATTTGCTTTTGAAGTAATATTTCAATATTTAAATGGGCATTTTTATTTATATTCTGTAAATGTGTGTTGCGGATTTTTATATTTGTTTTAAAATGTTCTCTTATATACAGAAAACAGTGTTTAAACCATGCGGATAGAGTCAGCATATGGGTATCTTGTTTATTTAGTTATACATGTTTTTATTAAGAAAAACATCACATTTATACTGCAAAAAATTTAGCATGGATTATAAACAACTTGGTTTTGCAAGTCATTTCAACCTACTATTTTAAGTTTTGACTTAAGATTAAGTTATAAGATTACTTAAAAAATTTTTTTTTATTTGACATGATTTTTTTATAGTGCACTGTAAAAATTCGTTGTTGCAATTACATTTTTACAATTTATTTAAACTTTCTTTTTTTTTATTTAAACTGACTAGAGAGGCATTGTTATAAATTATAAATTAATTCAATTAATTAAAAGAGCTAATTCAACTTTATTTATAGCAACTTCTCAAGAAAGTAAAAAAAATTGTAAATTCAAGTTGATTACAAATGTGCAACAAAGAATTTACGGCAACACTTTAAAATAAGGTTCATTAGTTAACATACTGAACTTACAATGAACTGCATTTATACAGCATTTATTAATCTTTGTTAATGTTAATTTTAACAATTCTTTATTAAATTATTAACGTTATCTTGTTAACGTTAGTTATTGTACTGTGAACTAACATGAACAAACAATTACAAGCTTTATTTCTATTAACTAACATTAACAAAGATTAATAAATACTGTAACAAATGTATTGCTCATGGTCTGTTAATGTTAGTTAATACATTAACTAAATTTAACTAATGAACCTTATTGTAAAATGTTACCGAATTTATTACTGTGTAGCTTTTCCCGCTCTAAAAATTTACCGCCTCTTGTTAACATCTCAGAAAATGTTGTTTAGTGTTTCATGACCCATTAAATAATTGTAAAATAAGCAGGCAGCTGTTTACTCCATATATCATATTGTATAGCTCATGGGTCAGGGCAGGGGTTCAAATCCAGGGAACACATACTGATAAGAAGTAATAAATTGTAAGTTTCTTTGGATAAATACATCTGCATAATATTGACCGTTGACCACAAAACTAGTCATCTGTTTGTAATTTATTTTTTTTAAGGGGAGGACAATATTTGGCTAAGATGCAACTGATATCGGAAAATCTGAAATGTTGCAAAAAAAAAAACATTTAAATATTGAGAAAATCGCCTTTAAAGTTGTCCAAATGAAGTTATATATATCTACGGAAGAACATTTACAAAATATTTTAATGGAACATGATGTTTACTTAATATCCTAATGATCTATAATTTTGACCCATACAATGTATTGTTGACTATTGCTATGAATATATCTGTGCTACTTCACAGATGTAAGTCCAGGGTCACAGATGTAAATAAATGCGATGGTATTGAATATGACAGAATTTTCATTTTTTGCATTCTGATATTAAATTAGAATTTGCTTTCTTATTTGACCAAAATTATAAATGTTACTATTTTTATTTCAGACCTGGTGGGAGTGAAAGAGGAAGGTCAAGAACACAATGAAGTAAAGGATGAACATCAGGACCAATTTTTTTTGTCTGACAGCCTCTCAGAAACTAATAACAATTCCCCTCAAAAAAGAGTTAAAGCAAAAAATGTTTTTGAATGCCATCTTTGTGGTAAGACTTTCTCACAAAAAGGGTACCTAAAGTATCACCTAATGATTCACACTGGTGAGAGGCCTCACGCATGCTCCCACTGTGAAAAGACTTTCATCCATAAATGTGAACTTAGGGATCACATGATGATTCACACAGGTGAGAGGCCTTTTGCCTGCCCTCAGTGTAATAAATGTTTCATTACTAAAGCAAGACTTAATGTTCACATAAAGACTCACAGTACTGAAAGTCCGTACATCTGCCATCAGTGTGGAAAGAGTTTCGTATGTAAAGGATATCTTGAACAGCATATGATAACTCACAGTCTGACACATAAATCACATAAGACTTTTTTATGCGCTCAGTGTGGAAAGAGTTTTTCACAGAAGAGATACTTTAATGCTCATGTGAGAAGCCACACTTTTGATGGGTCGTACACCTGCACTCATTGTGAAAAGAGTTTCTCATGTAAAAAAAATCTCCAGATTCACATAAAAGTTCACACTGGAGAGAAACCTTTCACCTGCCCTCAATGTGATAAGAGTTTTGCACAACAAATACAGCTTAGGTATCACATACGAATTCATACAGGTGAAAAGCCATTCTCGTGCCACCTGTGTGATAAGAGTTTTATACGGAAAGAAATTCTTAAGTATCACATGCGACTTCATACAGGTGAGAGACCTTTTTCATGTCATCTGTGCGATAAGAGTTTTAGACGAAAAGACAAGCTTAAGTATCACATACGACTCCATACAGGTGAGAGACCTTACTCATGCCATCTGTGTGATAAGAGTTTTATACAAAATGAAATTCTTAAGTCTCACATGCGACTTCATACAGGTGAGAGACCTTTTTCATGTCATCTGTGTGATAAGAGTTTCCGAAGTGCAAAAGACCTCAGAGTTCATGTGCGCTATCACTTGAACGACAGGCCGTTTAGCTGCGATCAGTGCGATAAGAAGTTTGTTTTTGCGTCTATGCTTAGAGAGCACCTTCAGATTCATTCAGGTGAGAGGCCGTATTTGTGTTCTGTTTGTGGGAAGAGTTTTCAATCACACAGAAAAGTTCAAATGCACCAGAAAATACATACAGGTGTAAGAAGCCATGTGTGCTCTATGTGTGATAAAGCCTTTCTGAGAGCCTCAGACCTAAAGCGACACCTAAAGATCCATGAAGAAAAATCCTGAAAGTGCTCACATTGCTGAAGAGTTTTATTGAGTTAAGGAGGCTAATAAAACACAAGTGACTCACAGAGAAAAGTGCTGTCCACAAATAGTGGAACTTTATTCTTTAGGTCCTTTTCCACCGGGACTCACACAGTGTTGCACCTGATCGGTGACCAGAATTGTGCAGGGTTATATTGTCTTACTTTGCATATGTTAATATAATATTATAAAGAGTTCAGATGCAGAATCTTCTAAGTGCGTCTGGTATGATTTCTTGTTACGTAGCGTTTTGTTAATTAGTTGACAATATTTCTGAATGGCCTGAGGGATTTGCTGATTTGATGGCACTAAAGTATGAGCTTCGAAAGTATTAGTTTACAATAGTTATCTTATTTTTACTGTATGTGGCAATTAGCAGCTTTTCATCTGAACTTTTCATATACTGTTGTTGACGTTCAAAGAGCACACACCTATCCCCCTCCTCTGATTATCATCAATACTGCTGTAAAGAGGGTGAAGCTGAACTCTGACCTCAGATGAACTGAACTGCAATCCTCCAGTTTTTATACAAATGCTGCTATCCCATCTGCATATTGTTTGCACTACAATGTAAACCTACTGTAAATAAACTGTACTTTTATGTGCCGCAATGTATTTGTCTCCTTTTTAAACACTTTATATTACTTTTTTTTTTTTTTTCTTATAATTTTGTGTAATTTTGTATAATGCAGACTTGAGGGAATGTAATTTTAATACTCTGTATGTCCTGTACATATGCAGAATTGTCAAGCAAGTTTACAGTGACTTTTTTACAAGGGGCTTTTATTATATTATTATTATTATTATTAATTAATTTATTTATTTATTCTTTGAAGCTCAAAACAAGGTACAGGTAACACATAATGACAAATGATAACAACAACAACAAAAAAGATACAAAACAGAACGACGAGGGGTGAAGATATATCATATAAATTAAATATTTAAAAATTAAATGTGTTGATCACCAAAAGAATAGGACATCAAAAAAATGGAAATGGATTACAGAAAGACATAGTTTTTAAGGCTTATTATGCATTATGATTGAAGTGAGCTATTTTTCAAACTCTTTCATAAAAAACTAGAGAGTTTTAGCTTTCAAAATTTTACATTTATAAATGTGGAACTTGTCAAGTAGCAATATTAGATTAATAATAAAAAATTATCTCTCTAGATTTATCATAATCTACAAAACGTAGTACTTTACCACATCCTTCCAAAACAGGGACTTTTATTTTGGTTCCCGGAGCCTGTCGTGTGGTGACGTCATAAGGAGTGCGCTGTTGCTCATATTTCGGTTGAGGGAAGGTTGATGTTGTTGTGTGAGGTAAATAAAACGATATAAAATATTATTAAATTTTTAACTAATTTACTCCAACAACTTAAATGTTACCGAAGCAACTTTCGATAATATTACAATATTGTAAGACTTTATTGTGAAGTACTGAGAGAGTCTTTCTTTTGAACAACTGCAATGAGTTGAGTTTAGTCTCTGAAACAAACATAAAAACATGAAGAAAAAAATTATTTCTTTTTCAAACCATTCAGGTTTGTATGTTCTGCTAATGAGGGTTTTTGTTTGAGAGAGAGTGTTTTTTTTTTTTTGAGGAATGCAAGTTAACATACATCTTTATAAATTCACATCCATACTTTTATAGTATGTTGCAGATCTAAATTGAAATCTTAATTCCTTGAAAATCTTACAATTCACTGCAGATATATGTGAATTCAACATCTTATTTATTCTTTTATTTTAAAATTAATTTAACCTAGTTTAGTCACGTATCTTATGGGGTGGGTTCCCAGACAGGGTTTATGTTAAGCCAGGACTAAGCCTTATATTAGGACATTTAAGTAGAATTTACAAACATACCTTAAAAATAATACTAGTGTACATCTAGGGACAAAATATCTAATGTTAGTTAATGTCAATATAGTTATTCATGTTAGTTGTTGGTTCCTTATTTATGTTAGCAGTTACGTCTTTTGATTTTATAATTGAATTGGTAAATGCCAAAATTAACATGAACTAAGATTAATAAATGCTATAGAAGTATTGTTCATGTTAGCTAATGCAATTACTATTTGTTAAGAAATACAGCCTTATTGTAAGGTGTTACCGCAGTATTTTCTATCAGTAAATCATTCACCAACCACTGAGAATCCCATAATAATCAACCAGTAATATGAATATTAAGTAACTAAATCCCCTCCACTGAGAGTTTGAGTTGTAGACCACACAGTAACCAGTGTCATGGTATTACATTGAAGATTCGGTCATTGTTAACACTTTATGTTTATTTGATCATAGTTCATCTATAAATACTGTGAAGAAGTCAAACAAGCAGCTGCTGTCACAACACATTCAACTACTCTACTATTCTGATCCACTGTTGTAATGATGGAGTGTGTTAAAGAGGAGACTGATCCTGAATCATTCACAATAACACCTCAACATACTCAACAACAAAGAGGTTTGTGTCTAATCTTCATTTATCATTAATAACTGATAAAGTTTATAAAAGTGTCAGGCTCTGGTTATAAAATCATTAGAGCTGTATAATATGATAGTTAGATTTGACTTAAAGGGTCATGAAACCCCTTTTTGCAGCTTCAGTTTACCTCATTATCGTTAAGAAAAATACAACTTAAGCTGTGTTTTCACCAAAGGTCCTTTCTCCAGGAACTCGCGAGTTTAATGTGGTACTCTCAGAGTGTTTCCACTGCCGGAACTAGACACTCAATAAAGTTCCTGTGTTCAGAATTTGCCCCCTTCAGTAAGTTTAGCGAGTGGTACTTGGGCACTGAACATGCTGATTGTTTCAGTTCACACTGCATTTTATTGGTTGACTGTACGCAGCATTGTGTGACATTAAAAACCAAAAGTTTTCCATGGTAATTTGAGCACTTGGGTTTAAAGTACTGGTTTAAAGTTACAACATTTTACTTATGCCATGACATATATTTTTGTTATACTGCATTACAGCCCCCCCCCCCCAAAAAAAATAATGCTTAAAACAAGACTGTACCCTAAAATCTATATATTCACTACTAACACATATTCACTAACAAATGCACTTTGTAAAAAAAGCATAATATTTGCTTTTGAAGTAATATTTCAATATTATAATGGGCATTTTTATTTATATTCTGTAAATGTGTGTTGCGGATTTTTATATCTGTTTTAAAATGTTCTCTTATATACAGAAAACAGTGTTTAAACCATGCGGATAGAGTCAGCATATGGGTATCTTGTTTATTTAGTTATACATGTTTTTATTAAGAAAAACATCACATTTACACTGCAAAAAATTTAGCATGGATTATAAACAACTTGGTTTTGCAAGTCATTTCAACCTACTATTTTAAGTTTTGACTTGTTATAAGATTACTTAAAATTTCTTTTTTTTTATTTGACATGATTTTTTATAGTGCACTGTAAAAGTTCGTTGTTGCAATTACATTTTTACAATTTATTTAAACTTTCTTTTTTTATTTAAACTGACTAGAGAGGCATTGTTATAAATTATAAATTAATTCAATTAATTCAAAGAGCTAATTCAACTTTATTTATAGCAACTTCTCAAGAAAGTAAAAAAATTGTAAATTCAAGTTGATTAAAAATGTGCAACAAAGAATTTACGGCAACACTTTAAAATAAGGTTCATTAGTTAACATACTGAACTTACAATGAACTGCACTTATACAGCATTTATTAATCTTTGTTAATGTTAATTTTAACAATTCTTTATTAAATTATTAACGTTATCTTGTTAACGTTAGTTAATGTACTGTGAACTAACATGAACAAACAATTACAAGCTTTATTTCTATTAACTAACATTAACAAAGATTAATAAATACTGTAACAAATGTATTGCTCATGGTCTGTTAATGTTAGTTAATACATTAACTAAATTTAACTAATGAACCTTATTGTAAAATGTTACCGAATTTATTACTGTGTAGCTTTTCCCGCTCTAAAAATTTACCGCCTCTTGTTAACATCTCAGAAAATGTTGTTTAGTGTTTCATGACCCATTAAATAATTGTAAAATAATCAGGCAGCTGTTTACTCCATATATCATATTGTATAGCTCATGGGTCAGGGGTTCAAATCCAGGGAACACATACTGATAAGAAGTAATAAATTGTAAGTTGCTTTGGATAAATACATCTGCATAATATTGACCGTTGACCACAAAACTAGTCATCTGTTTGTAATTTATATTTAGACATCACCTGAAGGGGAGGACAATATTTGGCTAAGATGCAACTGATATCCGAAAATCTGAAATGTTGCAAAAAAAACACCATTTAAATATTGAGAAAATCGCCTTTAAAGTTGTCCAAATGAAGTTATATATATCTACGGAAGAACATTTAAAAAATATTTTAATGGAACATGATGTTTACTTAATATCCTAATGATCTATAATTTTGACCCATACAATGTATTGTTGACTATTGCTATAAATATATCTGTGCTACTTCACAGATGTAAGTCCAGGGTCACAGATGTAAATAAATGTGATGGTATTGAATATGACAGAATTTTCATTTTTTGCATTCTGATATTAAATTAGAATTTGCTTTCTTATTTGACAAAAATTATAAATGTTACTATTTTTATTTCAGACCTGGTGGGAGTGAAAGAGGAAGGTCAAGAACACAATGAAGTAAAGGATGAACATCAGGACCAAATTTTTTTGTCTGACAGCCTCTCAGAAACTAATAACAATTCCCCTCAAAAAAGAGTTAAAGCAAAAAATGTTTTTGAATGCCATCTTTGTGGTAAGACTTTCTCACAAAAAGGGTACCTAAAGTATCACCTAATGATTCACACTGGTGAGAGGCCTCACGCATGCTCCCACTGTGAGAAGACTTTCATCCATAAATGTGAACTTAGGGATCACATGATGATTCACACAGGTGAGAGGCCTTTTGCCTGTCCTCAGTGTGATAAACGTTTCATTACTAAAGCAAGACTTAATATTCACATAAAGACTCACAGTACTGAAAGTCCGTACGTCTGCCCTCAATGTGGAAAGACTTTCACATGTAAAGAATATCTTTATAACCATATAGCAACTCACAATCAGACAAAGCCTTTCTCATGCCCTCAGTGTGGAAATAATTTTTCATGTAAGAGAAACTTAAATGCTCATGTGAGACGGCACACCACTAGTGATGGCCCGTACCCCTGCTCTCATTGTGGAAAGAGTTTCTCATTTAAAACACGTCTACAGGATCACATACGAATTCACACTGGAGAGAAACCTTTCACATGCCCTCAGTGTGACAAGACTTTTGCTCAACGAGTACAGCTTAGGTATCACATACGAATTCATACAGGTGAAAAGCCTTTCTCGTGCCATCTGTGTGATAAGAGTTTTATACAAAAAAAATTTCTTAAGTGTCACATGCGACTTCATACAGGTGAGAGACCTTTTTCATGCCATTTGTGTGATAAGAGTTTCCCCCAGCCAAAAGATCTCAGAGTTCATCTGCGCTTTCACTTGAACGACAGGTTGTTTAGCTGCGATCAGTGCGATAAGAAGTTTGTTTTTGCGTCTATGCTTAGAGAGCACCTTCAGATTCATTCAAATGAGAGGCCGTATTTGTGTTCTGTTTGTGGGAAGAGTTTTCGATCACTCAAAAAATTTAAAGAGCACCAGAAAATACATACAGGTGTGAGAAAACATGTGTGCTCTGTGTGTAATAAAGCCTTTCTGAGAGCCCCAGACCTAAAGCGACACCAAAAGATCCATGAAGAAAAATCCTGAAAGTGCTCACATTGCTGAAAGAGTTTTATTGAGCTTAGGAAGCTAATAAAACACAAGTGACTGTATATCTCCCAGAGAAAAGTGCTGTCCACAAAGAGTGGAAATTCAATCTTTAGGTCCAAACCCATGGTTACCCCTTTTCCACCGGGACTCACACAGTGTTGCACCTCATCATTGACCAGGATTGTGCAGGGTTATATTGTCTTACTTGACATGTGTTAATATAATATTATGAAGAGTTCAGATGCAGAATCTTTTAAGTGCGTCTGGTATGATTTCTTGTTATGTAGCGTTTTGTAAATTAGTTGACAATATTTCTGAATGACCTGAGGGATTTGCTGATTTGATGGCACTAAAGTATGAGCATCGAAAGTATTAGTTTACAATAGTTATCTTATTTTTACTGTATGTGGCAATAAGCAGCTTTTCATCTGAAGTTTTCATATATTGTTGTTGACGTTCAAAAAGCACACACCTATCCCCCTCCTCTGATTATCATCAATACTGCTGTAAAGAGGGTGAAGCTGAACTCTGACCTCAGATGAACTGAACTGCAACCCTCCAGTTTTTATACAAATGCTGCTATCCCATCTGCATATTGTTTGCACTACAATGTAAACATACTGTAAATAAACTGTACTTTTATGTGCCGCAATGTATTTTTCTCCTTTTTAAACACTGTATATTACTTAATTATTTTTTCTTATAGTTTTGTGTAATGTCGTATAATGCAGACTTGAGGGAATGTATTTGAATACTCTGTATGTCCTGTACATATGCAGAATTGTCAAGCAAGTTGACTGTGACTTTTTTTACAAGGGGCTTTTATTATATTATTATTTTATTTATTTATTTATTCTTTGAAGCTCAAAACAAGTTAACACACAATGACAAATGATAATAACAACAACAACAACAAAACAGAACGCCTAAGGGTAAAGATATATCATATAAATTAAATATATAAAATTAAATGTGTTGATCATAAAGAGAATAGGACATCAAAAAATGGAAATGGATTACAGAAAGACATCGTTTTTAGGGCTTATTATTCTCAGACATCTTGATTGAAGTGAGCTATTTTTCAAACTCTTTCATAAAAAACGAGAGTTTTAGCTTTCAATTTTTTTAATTTATAAATGAGGAACTTGGCAAGTAGCAATATTAGATTAATAATAAAAAATGTGTCTTTAGATTTATCATAATCTACAAAACGTAGTACTGTACCACATCCTTCCAAAACAGGGACTTTTATTTTGGTTCTCGGAGCGTGTCGTGTGGTGACGTCATAAGGAGTGCGCTGTTGCTCGTCTTTCGGTTGAGGGAAGATTGATGTTGTTGTGTGAGGTAAATAAAACGATATAAAATATTATTACATTTTTAACAAATGTACTCTAACAACTTAAATGTTACCGAAGCAACTTTCGATAATATTAGATTATTTTAATACTTTATTGTGAAGTACTGAGAGTCTTTCTCTTGAACAACTGCAATGAGTTGAGTTTAGTTAGATTCTGTCATTGTTTACTCTTTATGTTTATTTGATCATAGTTCATCTATAAATACTGTGAAGAAGTCAAACAAGCAGCTGCTGCACAACACATTCAACTACTCTACTATTCTGATCCACTGTTGTAATGATGGAGTGTGTTAAAGAGGAGACTGATCCTGAATCATTCACAATAACACCTCAACATACTAAACAACAAAGAGGTTTGTGTCTAATCTTCATTTATCATGTACTATTCAACACGTCAGGCCCTGGTTATAAAATCATTAGAGCTGTGTAATATTATTTTTGATTTGGCATAAAGGGTCATGAAACCCATTCTTTCAGCTCCAGTTTAACTCACTATTGTTTTGAAAAATACAACTTAAAAAATAGAAAAATACAACTTAAAGGAACACTCCACTTATTTTGAAAATATGCTCATTTTCCAGCTCCCCTAGAGTTAAACATTTGATTTTTATCATTTTGGAATCCATTCAGCCGATCTCCGGGTCTGGCGGTACCACTTTTAGCATGGCTTAGCATTATCCATTAAGTCTGTTGCCATGTTATAACAAATAACAAAACTGCTGCGGTGTGTCGCATAGACGTCGTCATTGGCTTGCTGTCTCCTTCCCGTTCAGTGATTGGTTCCCTATTTCAAGGGCAAAAAAGGGCCATAGTTTCCATGCTAGACTTGCAGCGTGAAAAAATTTGCACGCAAGGCAGCATGGGGAAACCCATGCTAGTATTATCGACTATTACTACAAATATACCTGTGCTACTTATGACTGGTTTTGTGCTCCAGAGTCACATATGTAAATAAATGTGATGGTATTGAATATGACAAAATTAGATTTTCTTTTTTTGCATTCTGATATTAAATTTGCTTTCTCATTTGACATCATTTTTTATAAATGTTACTATGTTTATTTCAGACTTTGTGGAAGTAAATGATGAAGGTCAAGAACACAATGAAGTAAAGGATAAACATCAGGACCACAATTTTATGACTGACAGCTGCTTAGAAACTGATGAGAATTCCCCTCAAGAAAGTACTAAAGAAAAAAATGTTTTCGCATGCCATCTTTGTGGTAAGACTTTCTCGCTAAAAGGGCACCTAACACATCATCTAAAGATTCACAGTGGTGAGAGGCCTCACGCATGCTGCCACTGTGAGAAGACTTTTATCCAAAGATGTGAACTTAGGCGTCACATGATGAGTCACACAGGTGAGAGGCCCTTCGCCTGCCCTCAGTGTAATAAAGGTTTCATTAGTAAAGGAAGACTTAATTATCACATAAAGACTCACAATACTGCAAGGCCGTACATCTGCCCTCAATGTGGAAGGAGTTACACGTGTAAAGGATATCTTCAGCAGCATATGATAACTCACCGTCAGACACATGAGTCACATAAGTTGTTTTTATGCCCTCAGTGTGGAAAGAGTTTTTCACAGAAGAGATACTTTAATGATCATGTGAGACACCACACTAGTGATAAGCCGTACACCTGCTCTCATTGTGAAAAGAGTTTCTCATGTAAAAAAAATCTACAGATTCACATAAGAGTTCACACCGGAGAGAAACCTTTCAGGTGCCCTCAGTGTGATAAGAGTTTTGCACAACAAGTACAGCTTAAGTGTCACATACGAGTTCATACAGGTGAGAAGCCTTACTCGTGCTATCTGTGTGATAAGAGTTTTACACAAAAAGAAAATTTTAGGTGTCACATACGACTTCATACAGGTGAGAGACCTTTCTCATGTCATCTGTGTGATAAAAGTTACACACGGGCAAAAGATCTCCGAGTTCATCTGCAGTTTCACTCGAACGACAGGCCGTTTAGCTGCGATCAGTGCGATAAGAAGTTTGTTTTGGCATCTGTGCTTAAAAGGCACCAAGAGACTCATTCAGATGAGAGACCGTATTTGTGTTCTGTTTGTGGGAAGAGTTTTCCATCTCCCCAAAAACTTAAAGTGCACCAGAAAACACATTCAGGTGTGAAAAATCATGTGTGCTCTGTGTGTGATAAAGCTTTTCTGAGAGGCACAGACCTAAAGCGACACCAAAAGATTCACTAAGGAAAGTGCTCACATTGTTGAAAGAGTTTTATTGCTGATAAAACACAAGTGACTGTATATCTCACAGAGAAAAGTGCTGTCCACAAAAGTGTGAGCAAAGATCAACTTCAGTCTTTTGTTCCAAGCACATGGTTATCCTTAGCATTTTGTAAATTAGCTGTCTGTATTTTTGAATGACCTGAGGTTGGAATTAAACGGATTTGATGACGCTAAAATATTTGATGAACTTATAAGTTGAAAATAGGAGGGCATCTACAAATGGATAATGATCCTAAACGCAACTCAAAATCCTTGATGGACTTCCTCATGAGGTACAAGCTGAAGTTTTCTCCAAAGCCCTCACAGTCTTCTGACCTAAACATCATAAAAAATCTGTGAATAGACCTCAAAAGAGCAATGCGTGTAAGATGGTTTAGGAATCTCACAGAACTGGAAGACGTTTGTAAGGAAAAATGAAAGAATTGAAAGACTCTTTGCTACAGCCACTGAACAACCACTAGACCGAAAATCCACTTCATCCACCAGATTGTTATGAAGCTGACTCGATCTGTTCTCCTCAGATGCACTGAACTGTAACCCTCCACCCCCCAATGCACACATACTTAATCACACAATACACCAGTCACTTTTTATATAAATGCTGCTATCCTAACTGCACTACTAGGGATGCATCGATACCGATACTGGTATCGGATATCGGCCTCAATACCACATTTTCTAAAGTACTCGTACTCGTTAAAAGTCCCCCGATACCAGGGATCGATACCACGGTCTGAGAAATGTTTATGTTTGAGTGGCGTGTAAGGGGTTAATTCTTGTGTTGTCCAAAGAGGCAGAGTTTACAACAAACTGGAAAACTAGTCCCTTGTTTTTTTGTTAAATTATATGACTAAAGCTGTTACCTGTAAATTTAAATCATGTTTTTTATTAAGTACTCGGTATCGGTATCGGCAAGTACTGAAATGCAAGTACTCGCACTCGTACTCGTATTCCAAAAAAGTGGTATCGGTGCATCCCTATGCACTACAATGTAAATATACTGTACTTTTATGTGTCTTTCAATGTCTTTTTCTTCTTTTTAAACACTGTATGGGTGATTCTCACGAAATCCAGACTTAAAGGTGTCCAGCATCAGATTTTTTTAAAAAGCCCTTGAAGCCAATTTTTTTTGCATATATAAGATGAACTTACTATAACCATTATTTTTAGAGGATTTAAAACATATTTCCTATAGAATTTTTTTTTTTAGATTATCATTATAAAAGATTATCATTACCGCAACATGATATTACATTAAATATATGCATTTACAAACTCATGTTTCGGTAATGAGAACTAAAAAGTTAACTAGGTACTATAACAAACTAAATTTCAACTTTTATCTGGAGAGAGAAAAAGAACTGCTTACCTGGTAGCCATCTTGAGTGTCACAGTCAATTATGTCCCTTCCAACAATTAAAAAAAAAAAGTTAATTCCTTGAGGGCTTAAACAGTGATTGAAAATTGTTGCAGAGGAGGAGAAAATGGTCTTGGACACATTTATATTCCTTCTTATTGTCTCTACATTTAACAATGATCACCAAATACCACATGTTTCTTTACTGTAAATGTTTATATTATAACATGCACTGAAGCTTTTTATTTATTTTTATTTTTTATTATAAATATTTCCATGTCAAAGAACCCAAATCCAGTCATGGACACGTTGCGGTAATGAAAATGTTCCCCTTAAATTTGGAAAAAACAACAGAATTGGATTGTATGATGTCATTTGAAATCATGTACATGAAGAGATGTTTGTAACTGTATGCTTCTTATTTTGATACTCTTACTTTGCGTTTACTTTTTTAATCAAAATGTTTCATGACACCTTATAAGTCTAATTTCGCGAGAATCAACCATATATTATTTCTAATTTTTCTAATAATTTTGTGTTATGTAATGTTGTTGTTGTACAATGCAGACTTGAACGTAATTTCAATACTATGTATGTCCTGTACATATGCAGAATTGACAATAAAGACAATTAAGTTGACTTTTACAAGGGACTTTTATTTTGCTTCTCGGAGCCCGTCGTGTGGTGATGTCATAAGGTGTGCGCTGCCGCTCGTCTGTCGTTGATGAGAGACTGAGGTATCTGTGAGGTAAATAAACTATACAACATACGATTAAATTTTTTAACAAATGTACTCAAACGACTTAAATATTACTGAAGCAGCTTTCGATAATATTAGAATATTGTAAGACTTAATTGTAAAGTACTGGGAGTCGTTTTCATGTACAACTGCATTTAGTTGCGTTTGGTCTCTGAAACAAGAATGTAAACATAAAGAAAAAATATTTACTTTCTTTTTCAAACCATTCAGGTTTGTTTTTTTTTAAACCTGCTGATGAATTTTTTTTTTTTTTTTGGGTAAGAGTCTTTAAAAATTTCTAAGGAATGCACGTTTATAATCTTTATAAATCTACATTTTAGTTCACATTAATGTCATCTCAAAATAGATAATACACATAGATGTTCTTAAGATTATCTTAAGAAGTTCTGAAGATTATTTTTTAGTATATTAAGTACACAATTACTGCACAAAAAAATATTTTATGAGAGTGTACTACTTTTTTTTTACCTGGGAAGTTACTGTATACCGCTTTTTCTTCAATATCATGCAGCCCTAACCTGTTCTCAGAGCAACTCTCATCCACTGTTGTAATGATGGAGTGTGTTAAAGAGGAGACTGATCCTGAATCATTCACAATAACACCTGAAGAACAAAGAGGTTTGTGTCTAATCTTCATGTATCATTAATAACTGCTAAAGTTTACAAATTGACAGGTTTGGGAGCGTACTGGACTTTTTGAAGTCCTGGCTGGTTTCTCTTTGAAGAAAAAGTGTCTTTAAAAAAGTTGCCCGCCAGCATTTTTTATGATTTTCACAAAAGTTTAATGCCTTCCAAAAAAAATTTCTTCTTTAAATATTCTAACATACAATATATAAAAAAAAACTATGCTTTCAGACAAACAAACATAAAGTTTCTTCCTACCTTCATTTGTTCTCTTTTTATCACCTTTCAAATATGAGTAGGTTTCTTTAAAAATACCAAAGTTTGAGCAAAAATTTGAGATTTTTGATATAGATCAGATACAGAGCGATCCTCAAAACATACACAGAGTTTGAACTGTTTGCCCTGAGGTGATACTTCCAGGTTTTATAAGTTAGGTAAGAGTGCCAACTGGTGGATAATAGCATAAATATGGATTGCCTGAAACACCCGTCATTGGCAGGGAAGCGTTTTCTCATAATTGACGAGTTAACAAGGGCCAAACTCATGCAAAAAATATTGCATGGCTTTTGTCAGCCGTCAACATTAGCCGTTCCCGGAATTGATGAGTTGAGAGAGAAGCTAAAAGTAAAAAGCAGGCTGCAGTAGCCCATATTGAGCTAGATGAGAGAGAGACCGCAGCATTCAATTATTCAAATTGATACTGGGTATGTTAGCATTGACGATAATCAATTGTATTGATGCACTTTTTGAGAGCGCCCTATAAATAGTGCATAATTCATTTTTATAAATGTTTCTATGTTTATTTCAGACTTGGTGGAAGCGGAAAGTCAAGAACGCAATGAAATGAGGAGTGTACATCAGGACCACAATTATATGACCCATCAAGAAAGAGTTAAAGCCAAAATTCTGTTTACATGCCATTTATGTGATAAGACTTTCTCACAAAAAGGGCACTTAACGTGTCACCTAAGGATTCACACTGGTGAGAGGCCTTACCCGTGCCCCCAGTGTGAGAAGACTTTCGTCCAAAAAAGTCATCTTATGGAACACATGAGGAGTCACAGAGATGAGAGGCCTTTTGCCTGCCCTCAGTGTGATAAAGGTTTCATTAGTAAAGGAAGACTTAATTATCACATAAAGACTCACAGTACTGAAAGGCCGTACGTCTGCCCTCAATGTGGAAAGACTTACATATTTAAAGAATCTCTTAAGAAGCATATGGTAATTCACACTAACACAAAACCTTTCTCATGCCCTCAGTGTGGAAAGAGGTTTTCACATCAGAGAAGTTTTAATGCTCACATGAAATGCCACAGTAGTAATGGACCGTACACCTGCTCTCATTGTGGAAAGAGTTTCCCATGTAAAGCAAATCTAGAGAATCACATACGAATTCACACTGGAGAGAAACCTTTCACATGCCCTCAGTGCGATAAGAGTTTTAGGCAACAAATACAACTTAGGTATCACATACGAATTCATACAGGTGAGAGGCCTTACTCGTGCCATCTTTGTGATAAGAGTTTTAGACAAAAAGACAATCTTAAGCATCACATAAGGGTTCATACAGGTGAGAGACCTTATGCATGCCATCTGTGTGATAAAAGTTACATATATGCACAAGATCTTAGAAATCATCTGCGCTATCACTCGAATGAAAGGCTGTTTAGTTGCGATCAGTGCGATAAGAAGTTTGTTTTGGCATCTGTGCTTAAAGATCACTTAAAGACGCATTCAAAAGAGAAGCCGTATCTTTGTTCTATTTGTGGGAAGGGGTTTCAATCACTCAAAAATGTTAATCAGCATCATAGGAGGCATACACATGTGAAAAGCCATGTGTGCTCTGTGTGTGATAAAGCCTTTCTGAGACCCGCAGAACTCAAGCAGCACCTAAAGATCCACGAAAAAAAATACTAAAAGTGCTCACATTGTGTAAAGAGTTTTATTGAGTTTGGGAAGCTGATAAAACACAAGTGACTGTACATCTCACAGAGAAAAGCACTGTCCACAAAGAGTGAGCAAAGATCAACATGGTTACCCCTCTTCCACTGGGACTCGCCCCGTGCTGCACTACAGCTTGAGCGAATGCTGATTGTAATACGTCACCAGTGACCAGAATTGTGCAGGGTTATGTTAAACTGTAGTGTTTTATATTTTATTACTAAGCATTTTGTCACGTGGTTATGTTATATTATATAAAGAGTTTAGATGCAAACCCCCACTAAGTGCATCTGGCATGATTTCTTGTTAAAAAGCATTTTTATCTTATTGGAGTCTGCCCAAAAACAGTATTTCTGCATGTCCTGAGGGCGGGATTAAACTAATTTGACGCTAAAGTGTTTTACAAACGTATAGTGCAGGTCTGGGAAGAGGTTTCGGAGCCTCCAGGCCTGAACCACCAGACTGAAAAACAGCTTTATCTACCAGGCTCTTATGAAATTGAACTCTGTCAGATGCACTAAACTGTAACCCCTCCACCCCAAAATGCACACACACTTAATCACACAATACATCAGTCACTTTTTAATAAATGTATTGAATTTTTTTACATGTAAATAAACTGTACTTCTATGTGTCACAATTCATGTGTCATTTTCTTCTTACTGTATATTATTATTTTTTTATTTTTGTTTTTTGTAATGTTGTTGTACAATGCAGACTTTAGGGAACGTAATTTCAGTACTCTATATGGGATGGTTTCGTGGACCGGGATTAGCCTAAACCAGGACTAGGCCTTAGTTTAATTAGGAAATATAACTAGTTTGAACAAACATACCTTACTAAAAACATTATTGGCGTATATTTTGAGGCAAAACAAAAGGCACTGATGTATTTTAAGATGTGTCAGTGCAAGTTGTTTTCAGTTTGGACAGCTCTTATAATTTTAGTCTAGGACTATTCTAATCCCTGTCCGGGAAACCGCCACTATGTCCAGGGGCGTTGCTAGACATAAAGCTCTACTGGGGCACAGGCCCCCCATTTTTTGCTGACTTTTTTTGAAAGCCTGCTGTGCAAGAAGTGTGCAACACGTGTGCAACACTTCTATATAATGTCCTTAATTGCTTAACCCATTATTCTACAGTGCAACAGTTACTGCAAAAGATACATACAACTGTAATCTTCATCATACCTAACATTATTAACATGATTGGAGGCATAAATAATTACAGCAGAGAAATATTTTGTACATTATACAATGATAGCAATGATTAATAACTTATTTTTACAAGAATATTTTAAGAAAACAGTCATTTTATGCCTGCTATACTAAATAATCTCAGTCATAGTTACTGCTGTTATGTGTCTAATATTTTAGTGAACTAAATATTAATTTCATATCTGAAAATACAGAACAGTATAACACATACATCTGTTGATTTTCTCAGCAACAATGCAATTCTATAGACTTGACAAGAGGTTTTTCTGAGATTTTATCTCTAATGTTTGAGACCTGACAGGATGAGGATGTAGTTTCTCTTATATCCCTTAAACTCATCATCTCTCCTTTCTGCTTCTCTTTCCCTGCTTTGCACAAAACATTTCTGATGTCCATCTACAGAAGCCAATAATGATCGAGTCAAAATAAGATTAGCATTTTTATTTAGAAACGTACTTTAGTCTCGTCATGTTTTCATAAGCTAACTCACTCTCGTGGCGTCACCTTTTGAATGCGGTTGTGCGCTAATGACGCAAAGACGCGCGCAGACATGGATACGTGCGTGCACGCGTCAATGCGACTGCTTTGTCGCTTTTACAAGCGTAAATTGGGTACCTGCATTGCATATAGATCCGTTTTTGCCGCGATTGTCTTTGTAAAGGATTGCACTAGTTACAGTAACTGATACAATTTAAACTTGAGATTTACACCGGGGCACAAAAGATTTACACTGGGGCACGTGCCCCAGTAAAAGGGGTCTAGCGACGCCCCTTTAGGGAGCGGGTAATTTAGAAAATTCTTTGCTTTTCATTTAAAACATAATAATTAAGAGAAAAATTAAATTGAGTATCAAATAAAAATACTGTCAGGCTCACACAGGTTTATGGTCTTTATAGCCTTCTTAATAAAATAATTTTAGTACTGCACATACACAGATTCATTTCAGACAACAGAATCGTAAAATTAGGTTTCTTATTTGCAAACTTACAGTTATCAATATGAGATCATAAAAATAAATGAAAGCATTTTTTATTTTCTTTGGGATAATCAGTAAAGCCAAATAGAATATTTTCCATAATAAGGAGAGAAGGGACTTTTATTTTTTGTATGTCACATTCGTTTTTTTATTGTCTTTCATATAAACAAGACTGGTCACATAACATTGTATATATTTTTAACAAATAAGAAGAAAAATAAAATACAAATAAAACCTGCATGAAACCTTAATACAAATAATGTTGGTTGTTTTTGGGAAAGTTTGTGAAACGTTTTAAAAGCTTCAAATGTGTTTTTTATTGAATTCAAAAATATATAAACAACAAAGACAAATATACATGTTACAAGAGTAGATAGAGATTACAGGCTCAACATAGTATAACTAATAAATTATTTAGAAAAGACAAAAAAATAGATAGAAATTTGAAATCATAATTTACATGCACTTAAATAGAAAGTAAAAGAAAGAGAAAAAAATTTAATAAAAGGGCAGTATCATAATAAATCATATGATGTCAAAAGATAAAGCAGCTTTTAGCACAGCTTTGAATGTCTTTTTTGTATGAATGTCAAATGTACATACAAAGGGACTTTTATTTTACTTCTCGCAGACTGTTGTGTGGTGACGTCATAAGCAGCGCGCAAGCGCTCGTCTTTCGGTTGAGGGAAGATTTAATTGAGGTAACATAACATAATACAATACAAAATTAGTTTTTTAACAAATGTACTCCTACAACTTAAATGCTACTGAAGCAACTTTAGATAATATTACAATATTGTAATACTTTGTTGTAAAGTATCTGAGAGTCTTTCTTGTGTACAACGGCAATGAGTTTGGTCTCTGAAACAAAACATAAACACAGGAAGAAATATTTTCTTTCTTTTTTTGAAACCGTTAAGGTATGTATGTTTTTATAAACCTGCTACTGAAATGTTGTTTCTTTTTTTGAGTAAGTGTTTATTTAAAATTGCAGACTGAAATATGATTTTTTTTTTTTTTACAAATTCCATTTATGGTATAGCATTAATATTTGTTTTGATTGGGGTAACTGGAATAGATAAACATGTTTATTTTTTCTTAACGTCATTTCAGCATTTATGGCTAGATCAATGTGTGTAAAGTTAGCATTGCAATGCATTGAAAAACTATTATTTCAACAGCTCTAATTAATATGAAATAAAAACCAGCAAAATGTATTATTAAAAATGCCTGCAGAGGGCACTAGCTTACAACGTTTAAATCCATTTAAATCTTTAATATTTGTCCAATTCTTTACAATATAATTGATACAGCCACATTAATGCTTGAGCAGACAGTAAATCATGTAAAATCGGAGTGAAGGTTTAAACTGTGGAGACACTTTACATGCGAATAATCAACAGACAAACACAATGCGTCTTAGACTTTGAGATCCCAAACAAACATTATTGGACAAAAAAAGCTGAGACAATAAAAGACCGAAAATAATGCATGCACTCAAAAAGCATTTGCCACAAAATCAACCTTATGCTTATCTCAAGAGACAGTTATATCTTGTTATACTCCTAATGTTTATCTTTTATGTTTATTTGATGATAGTTCATCTATAAATACTGTAAAGAAGTCAAACAAGCAGCTGCTGTCACAACACATTCAACTACTCTACTATTCTGATCCACTGTTGTAATAATGGAGTGTGTTAAAGAGGAGACTGATCCTGAATCATTCACAATAACACCTCAACATACTCAACAACAAAGAGGTTTGTGTCTAATCTTCATTTATCATTAATAAATGCTAAAGTTTCAAAATTTCAGATTTGACTTAAAGGGTAATGACACCACTTCTTTCAGCTCCAGTCTACATCACTATTTTAAAAATGCAATTTCAATTCACACTGTGAAAGGAAAGGCTGGAAGGGCTGACTGGCCATAGGACTTTCTGGAGAAGTCTATAACGGTTGTCCGTCCTTGCTGGATCTGGTGGCCAACAAAAGGGCACGAATGCAATCTTTGTTGCTTATAATAAACCGAACTGATGAAGTGGGCTCGTGGTGGCAAGCAAAAAAAAAAACATACAAATAAAGGTGGTTGGGAGAAGGTAAAAGTGAAAGTAGGCAGGACAGTTACATCAGGTTACATTTGCCCGCCTCTTTCACTAAAGAGCATGTAGGGGGCAGTTTCCCGGACAGGGTTTAGATGAATAAGATTAATATAATAAGGATTTGGTCATATTATGACATTTAAAGGTGCGGTGTGTAAATATAAGCGGCATCTAGTGGTGATGTTGCGATTTGCAACCTACAGCTCAGTCCAATGCTCACCCCTCGCTTTAGAAACGTATAGAGAAGCTACGGTAGCCGCCACGGGAAAAACATGTAATTGACGGAGACAACTTGGCAAAAAAAGTTGGTCCGTTAACTCTTTCCCCGCCATT
Organism: Paramisgurnus dabryanus; assembly: GCF_030506205.2. Taxonomy (NCBI): domain Eukaryota; kingdom Metazoa; phylum Chordata; class Actinopteri; order Cypriniformes; family Cobitidae; genus Paramisgurnus; species Paramisgurnus dabryanus. Next base: position 52,711,214 of record NC_133338.1, read on the forward strand.
GACGAGATATCTCGTCAATTAAGAGAAAACGCTTCCCCGCCAATGACGAGTTTTTCCGTCTTTCCGCAATGCCGCTATTATCCACCAGGTGGCGCCCTTCCGCAACTTTTTAAACCCGGAAGTATTGCCCTATGGCAAGCGGCTGCATGTCCGTGTCTGTTAAAGATCGCTCTGAATGGGATCTCTATGAAAAGTCCGTCACAAAAATGGAATTATCTCTGCTTTTTGCACAAAATGTGGTGTTTTTGCAGAAACCTACCCATATTCAAAAGCTGATTACAAAAGAACCACTGAAGGTAGGATGAAACGTTTTTTTTTGTTTGAAAGCAGAGGGTCTGTTCTTTCATTTGGTATATTGTATGTTTATATATTTAAAGAACATTTTCTGGAAGGCATTAAACTTTGGTGAAAATCATGAAAAACGCTGGCGCTGGCTAGCAACTTTTTAAAAAAAACGCTGGCGGTGAAAGAGTTAAGAGCTTCTGAAGAAACATGGCGGCACAAAATGGCGACTTTCATGTAGGGGGACCCTCTGTGTATGTAGATAAAAACGTCTCATTCTAAGGTTAAAAAACATAACGGGTCATTATAAAAAGGTATTTATACACCCCTGATAAAATAGTTTTGTATATTATTTTGCATTTCTGTCAAGAGATCCTTTTAAAAATGACACACTGCACCTTTAAGTACTTTTTTTTTACAGACATACCATACAAAAAAACAATACTGGTCCGCATCTTGACACAAAACAATGGCATTGATATATGTTAAGAAATGTCAGTGCAAGATGTTTATAAATTAATGTACAAAATGTATTTTAGTCTGGGATAGGGCTGCCTAATGATTTGTCAAGACTAATCGTTTGCAGAATAAAAGTTTTGTTTACATAATTATTACTCACAGTACATAAACAAATTTTATGTATATATATATACAAACACATGTATGTATAATTTTAAGGAAAAAATATTTATATAATAAATATTTATATATATATATATATATATGATATAAATTATATGTATGATATAAATTATATGTAAATATACATATTTTTATACACATGCAGATTTTCTAAAATGTATACATGCATTTATGTGCATTTATATATACACAATTATTATACACATTACACACACATTTAATAGTAGACAGTATTATCCATTAATGCAAACTACAAAACAGAGATTGATTCACAAGAACCAGTAATGAAGCCCTTTTGATCATTTTATTAGGAATAGGAACAAATGTGTGCATTTGAAAAAAAAAAGAAATTTTTTTTAGTAAAAAGCAGCATAGAGTTTGAAGTTTTATAAGTTGTAAACTTATTGTTTATTGGTCGAATTTTATAACGGCATCTGCCAAATGTAGAAATGTTAATATGATGGTATTGATTATTAAAGAATTTGATTGTCTTTTTTGCATTCTCATTTTAATTAGAATTTGACAATAAAAAAATCTTACTATGTTTATTTCAGACTTGGTGGAAGTAAAAGAGGAAGCTCAAGAACAAAATGAAATGATGGAAGAACATCAGGAGGGCCACAATCTTATGACTGACAGCTGCTCAGAAACTGATGAAACTTCCCTTCAAGAAAGAGCTCCAGCCAAAAATGTATTTGCTTGCCATTTTTGTCGTAAGATTTTCTCACAAAAAGGGAACCTAAGGCAACACCTAAGGATTCACACTGGAGATAGGCCTCATGCATGCTCCCAATGTAAAAAGACTTACATCCATAAAAGTCATCTTAGGAAGCACATGATGATTCACACTGATGAGCGGCCTCACGCGTGCTCCCACTGTGAGAAGACTTTTATCCAAAAATGTCAACTTAAGTATCACATGATGGTTCACACAGATGAGAGGCCTTTTGCCTGCCCTCAATGTGATAAACGTTTCATAAGTAAAGGAAGACTTAATACTCACTTAAAGACTCATAGTACGGTAAAGCCGTACATCTGCCATCAATGTGGAAAGACTTACACATTTAAATCACATTTTAAGAATCATATGATAACTCATAGTGAGACAAAGCCTTTCTCATGCCCTCAGTGTGGAAAGTGTTTTTCATATAAGGGACACTTAAATACTCATGTGAGACAGCACACTAGTGATAAGCCGTACACCTGCTCTCATTGTGGAAAGAGTTTCTTATTTAAATCACGTCTACAGATTCACATACGAGTTCACACTGGAGAGAAACCTTTCAGGTGCCCTCAATGTGAGAAAAGTTTTAACCACCAAGTACAACTTAGGTATCACATCCGAGTTCATACGGGTGAAAAGCCTTACTCGTGTCATCTTTGTGGTAAGAGCTTTAAACATAAAGATCATCTTAAGTGTCACATACGAGTTCATACAGGGGAGAAACCTTTCTCGTGCCATCTGTGTGATAAGAAGTACACGCAACAACAACGCCTCAAACATCATTTGCTGTTCCATTCGAATGAAAGGCCGTTTAGCTGCGATCAGTGCGATAAGAAGTTTGTTTCGGCAGCTCTGCAAAAAGCGCACCTAAAGATTCATTCAGATGAGAGGCCGTATTTGTGTTCTGTTTGTGGGAAGAGTTTTCAATTGCTCAAAAAAGCTAATGAGCACCAAAAGAGGCATAATGGAGTGAAAAACCATGTGTGCTCTGTGTGTGAAAAAGCCTTTTTGACAATCACAGAACTAAAGCGACACCTAAAGATCCATAAAGACAAATCCTGAAAGTGCTTACTTTGTAGAGAGTGTTTTATTGAGTTTGTGAAGCTGACAAAAGTGTTTATCTCACAGAAAAAAAGTGCTATCCACAAAGAGCAACTTCAGTCTTCAGGTCTAAGCACGTGGTTACCCCTTTTCCGGGACTTACTCCATGGTGAACCAAAGTTTACGGCGCATTCACACGGGGTGTCAGCGTTAACGCTTCCCATTCACTTTTAATGGGGGACGTCATGTGTTGCCGAACTGAATTGTGGATCCGTCGGCACCGCGTCAGTGCCGTTGCTCACGGCAGAAGTTGAACATTTCTCAACTTTTCAAGCGGCAACGTGTGCGTCAGCCAATCAGATCGCCTTATGCAAATAACCTAGGCAGAGCCAGACAATTACGTTTATGGAAGACCGGAGCATGTGTAGCGGCCACTGTGATTGGGTGTTGGCCACGCTTCAGACAAGCCTTCCGTTAAGCGTTAACGTTTATGCCCCGTGTGAATGCGCCATTAACGTTGACCAGAATTGCGGCAGGTTATATTAGTATACTGCAGTGGCAGCCGGCGACTTCTTCTTTTGAGGGCGCTCGATGCGAAGTTCGTCACAACATATATGTAGCGTGTCTTGTGTGTGGTTTCTTTTTCCAAAATATGTATTTTGCGCGTCGAGTGATCCTATGTGCATTACGTGTCTTGTCAAAATAAGTGCCTGCTGCAGACGCGTCTAAAGGGTTTATGATAAAAGAGATGCTCGTGTTTGCTAGATACTCGCATAATCAGAGTTTACTGTTAAGGGAGTGTCTTGCGTGTATTTTGTGAACGTGTGCGTCTCTTTTATAATAAACAGTTTTGATGCGCAGCAGGTACTTATTAACACGTGATGCACATGGTTCACATAACGCAACAAACCAGCGTTCCCACAGTTTGTAAATCTGGGGGGGAAAATTCCTTGGGAAGTTTTTAAAAATAGACATACATAGATACAGATCATTGAAAGTGCTTGAATCTATTTTATGCAAGAAGTTTTCTGGAAAAAATCCATATTATTCCCTGTGTAGTGTAGGATAATATCATAAAAATTCTAGAATTTTTAAGCACACGTGCTAAACTGTTCGCTTAAAATGCTTATATCTCCTGTATGCAAATGTTGATTCATACTAAAATGATATTGCATAGTTGTATTCGAAACACGAAAATGTCTCTTGTTACGTATGTAAATGTTGTTTCCTGAGAAGGGAACGAGACGCTGCGTCTCCATTGCCATACTTCCTGCGTCCCTGTAACGCTGTCTTTGGCAATATCTCAGATAGCGATATAATCCCAAACTTGTCTCTGTCGTTAAGCCTCACTATTGCTTGAATTTGATATACACATTCAGACGCACTTACCCCTGGAGGCGTCCCCAAAGTGTCACCACAGTGACACAGTGCGAGTTCCCTCGAAAGGGAACTGTAACAATGTATCTTTAAAGGTAACACGATGTAACCTTGCTCTCACTTGAAATGTGTCCCCACATTTAGTCCTTGATTTTGAGGGTATTGGATCTGGAAAGTCCTTGAAAGGTCCTTAAATTTGAAGTTAACTAAGGTGTGGGAACCCTGAAACACATATTGTCAAAACGCAAGCAACACACGACACTCCGAACACTTATTTTGAATTAGCGCCCCTCGGATCAGCAGTCACGAGCCGTCACTGGTAAACTGTTGCTTGTTATATTGTATTACTTAGCATTATGTTGTTACGTGTTTTTTAGATTATAATATATGAAGAGGTCAGATGCAAAACCAGCTTAGTGCGTCTGGAATGATTTATTGTTACTTTTTGTAGTCATCCTAAAAAAACAGTATTTCTGAATGGCCTGAGCGTGGGATTATGTGGATTTGACGCGAAAGTATCTGATGAACTTATAGTATGTGTTGAGAGCATTGGGTTACAAATAATTATCTCACCTTTGACATAGGTGGCGTTTAGCGGCTTCTTCATATATTGTTGTCGACTTTCAAAGAGCACACCCCCAACACTTTCCTCTGATTATCAACAATACTGCTGTAGAGAGGGTGAGCAGCACCAAGTCTCTGGGTGGACCTCTTCTACATCGCATCACTGGCTCGGAAACCCCAACATCGCCTCTATTTCATCCCTAAACTGAACGAGCCAGAGCCTTAGCACCCATCTTGTGCTAATTTTACCAGGGCACCATTGAAAGCATCCTGACCACCTGCATCACTGTGTGGTTTGGAAATTGCACGACCATAACCTAAAAGCCCTGCAGAGCATAATGAATACAGCAGAAAAGATTATTGCCTTCTCTTCTGGACACCTACAATATCAGATTAACACAGAAAGCACTCAGCATGTTGGGTGTCCTCACCCACCCCTCCTGCTGCTTCTGTCCTCTAGGAGCCTCCAGACCTGAACAACCACTAGACTGAAAAACTGCTTCATCCACCAGGTTGTAATGAAGCTGAACTCTCTGTCCACTGATGCACTGAACTGTAACCCTCCATTCCCCAATGCAAACACACTTAATCACACAATACACCACTCACTTTACATACAAATGCTGCTATCCTATCTGCACATTGTTTGTACTACAATGTAAATAAATATATACTGTACTTTTATGTGACACACTGTTTTTTAAATGCTGAATATTATTTATTCCTAATACTTGTTTTGTATAATGTTGTTTTTGTACACTGCAGGGGCTTGAGGGGAGTACTTTCAATACTCTTAATGTCCTGTACATTTGCAGAATTGACAGTAAAGTTGACTTTGACTTAAATGGATAGTTATAAAATTCTGCATCATTTACTCACTCTCATGTTGTCACACATGTGTATAATTTTCTTGTTCTGATGACCACAAAGGAAGATATTTTGAGAAACATTTGAAACCAGAACAATCATAAGCCTCCCTAGTTGGAAAAAGAATACTATAGAAGTAAATGGGGCTCATTGATCGGTTTTATTTAATTTGCCACTTACACATTACATGAGAGTGGGTACTTAGGGAATCCTTTGCTTTGGCATTTAAAAGTTAAACAAAATAAATTTGCCTGGAAACACAAAGTAATTACTATTAATATAAATTTTCAAGGGACTTTTATTTTGATTCTCTAAGCCTGTCGTGTGGTGACGTCATATGGAGTGCGCCCGCTGGCTCCGTTGAGGGTGTTTTTGTTAGGTAAGTTAAAAACGATACAAAATATGATTTTTTAACATAAATGTACTCCAACAACTTAAATGTTACTGAAGCAACTTTAGATAATATTAGAATATTGTAATACTTTATTGTGAAGTACTGAGAGACTCCTGTACAACATCAATGAGTTATGTTTGGTCTATACCAGACGCAAATATTTACTTTCAAAACCATTCAGTTATTTATGCTTTTATAAACCTGCTGCTGATTATTATTTTTGAGTAAGTGTTTTTGGTAGATTTTTTTTATAAATATAAATACGCTTTTATAAATCTATATCCGCACAGTTTAGTGTGTCATGATTACATAAGATGGACAAAGTATTGGGACACCCATTCTAATGTACAGGTTTGACTACTTCAGTAAGCATAAATCTTAATGCTATAGCATATAATGACATGAATGGTGTGCTTCTAATTATATAGCAACTGTTTGGCAGAACACATTTTTTATTTCAACATGACAATGCTCCTGTGTATCATTAATAACTGCTAAAGTTTATTGACTTGAAATTTTCACCAGATGTTGGTTACATCCTAAAAATTCTTCTTTTATTAGAAGAGGCGTCCCAATACTTAGGCTTATGATACCAGTGTCATGTTATTACATTGAAGATTCTGTCATTGTTAACCCTTTATGTTTATTTGATCATAGTCCATCTATAAATACTGTGAAGAAGTCAAACAAGCATCTGCTGTCACAACACATTCAACTACTCTACTATTCTGATCCACTGTTGTAATGATGGAGTGTGTTAAAGAGGAGACTGATCCTGAATCATTCACAATAACACCTCAACATACTCAAAAACAAAGAGGTTTGTGTCTAATCTTCATTTATCATTAATAACTGCTAAAGTTTACAAATGTCTCCCAGGAGTGTAGCTAGGGGATGGCCATAGGTGGCCAGTGCCTCCCCTGATTTAAGGCTGACCTCCCAAATTACGTTTTTGCCGCTCTTTGATGAATTTGTTTTTTGATTTGACTATTTTTTTTTAATGTTACTATGTTTGTTTCAGACTTGATGGAAGTGAAAGAGGAAGATCAAGAACACAATGAAATAAAGGATGAAGATCAGGACCAAAATGTTATGACTGACAGCTGCTCAGAAACTGATGAGAATTCCTCTCAAGAAAGAGTTGAAAACAACAATGTTTTTGAATGCCATCTTTGTGGTAAGATTTTCTCACAAAAAGGGAACCTAACGTATCATCTTAAGAGTCACACCGGTGAAAGGCCTCACGCATGCTCCCACTGTGAGAAGACTTTTGTCCATAAAAGTCTGCTTAGGTCTCACATGATGATTCACACAGGTGAGAGGCCTTTCCCCTGCCCTCAGTGTAATAAACGCTTCATTAGTAAAGGAAGACTTAATAATCACATAAAGACTCACAGTACTGAAAGGTCGTACATCTGTCCTCAATGTGGAAAGACTTACACATGTAAAGCACATCTTCATAATCATATAATAACTCACATTCAGACAAAACCTTTCTCATGTCCTCAGTGTGATAAGAGTTTTAAACAACAGGTACAGCTTAGGTATCACATACGGATTCATACAGATGAGAGACCTTTCTCGTGCCATCTGTGTGATAAGAGTTTTAAACACAAAGCACATCTTAGGCATCACATACATGTTCATACAGGTGAGAAGCCTTACTCGTGCCATCTTTGTGATAAGAGGTACACACAACCACAACGCCTCAAACTTCATCTGCGTTGTCACTCGAATGAAAAGCCGTTTAGCTGCAAACAGTGCGATAAGAAGTTTGTATTGGCATCTGTGCTTAAAGAGCACCTAAAGACTCATTCAGATGAGAGGCCGTATTTGTGTTCTATTTGTGGGAAGAGTTTTGTATTGCTTAAAAATTTTAAACAGCACCAGAAGAGGCACACAGAGGTGGAGAACCATGTGTGTTCTGTTTGCAATAAAGCCTTTCTGAGAGCCGCAGAACTAAAGCAGCACAAAAAGATCCACGAAGAAAACCCATAAAAGTGCTCACATTGTGTAAAGAGTTAAATTGAGTTTGGGAAGCTGATAAAACACAAGTGACTGCACATCTCACAGAGAAAAGCACAAAGAGTGAGCAAAGATCAACTTCAGTCTTCAGGTCCAAGCACATAGTTACCCCTCTTACACTTGAGATGGCTCTGTGTCGGCACCGAAGTTTGAGCCGACGCTCGGCCAGATCTCATTACCTGCTCTTGTTTCCAACGAAAGAGAGCTGGGTTATATTAATATACTGCTGCATGTTATGTTGTATTATTTTGCGTTATATTGTTACGTGTTTTATTAATTCGCAGCTGTCACGTTATAGAAATATATTTTTTTTTTATCACAATCCACTAAACGACATGTCGACTTTTTGTCTTCTAAAATGCATGAAAGATGAATTAGATGAATGACAAAGTGCAATATGATTGTGGTTCACATTCAAACTTCCGTCTCCTGTGAGTACTTAGACCTGAATACAACCTGTATGTGGTGGTCACATGGACCACAGCGTCACCTAATGTGCGCTTCAGTTTCTTTATCTTTAAATTCTGACCTTTTTTCACTTTGGAAAATGGCATCAGATGATTTTTTTAAGCCGTACATTTTTCCTTTGTAGTTATGCAACAATGTCAGATGTTTGTGAAATAAAATAAGCAATAATGCTTCTAAAACAGTGGTTCTCAAACTTTTTCCGTGTGCCGCCCCCCTTGTGTACGGTGCATTCCTTTGCAGCCCCATAAAGAAAATTTTTGACACAGACAGTTTTAAAATGTAACATTTTAATTCAACAAAAAATATGAAATTATACAAAATAGTGCTGTTGGTTAGTAGCCTTATTTTTTTAGGTTTAATTATACAGAATTCATGATAAATTAATGTATTTTATAAAATGTCATAAAACTAGGGCCCTGGCACCATCTCACGGCCCCCCTGGGGGACCCAGCCCCCAGTTTGAGAACCACTGGTCTAAAACACTGTTAGTTATTTTTATGAACCCCAACACTTTTAGAAAGAGTGCTTAACAAACTGCGGTCTGTAGTGGAAGCTCCGCCCACTGACATTTTTGGCCTGAACCTGGACCATGGCATATAATGTTAATGTGTTTTCCTGTGTGAAAGCGCAGCAAGTTTCAAGATTGAGTTTCAGCACAGGAGCCAGCCCCGGTGGAAAAGGAGTGCAGATAAAACTCATGTCTGAATTACTCCCAAAACATTTATTTCAGTGCATTATCTACGGTAGCATTATCTTGAGCATGCTATTTTAAAGCGTAACTAAACCCCTGGTCAGAGCCTTACTCCACCCACTGGCAATATTTGAAAAATGCAAGAAAAGTGGGCAGATCCCAACGGAGATAGAGGGGACGAACTAAAGTGTGTAGTGAGATCGTAACAAGGGCGTGGTGAGCTTGAATCTGCTTACGTCACGAGTTACTTTTTGGACCCAACATCCAATAGGAAAATTCAACTGCAGTGGCCACCGTTCAACCTGAAGAGGGCAGCACTCAGACGTTTTTACACCATATATTGTAGTATTGAAACACTTTATATACAAATGTCAAAAAACTTACTAAAATGAATGAACAGGGCTAATAAAGCATCATTCTTACAGATCTTTAACTAAAAAAAGTTTGTTTAGGGTTTAGTTACTCTTTAATGAAGAGAATTTGTTGTATAGATTTTTAAGTGTACTTTTAAATAAACCATGCAACATGTATAAGGTTGTTGTGTTGTTTTTTTATTGATACCTTATCATTGGTAAACTTTGTGAATGGTGTTTTTACATGTTGGGAAGATAAGGCCATGTCTGTCATTCATTATATCAGAAACAGTCCTGGCAGAATTTTTGGCACCCTTAGTAAGATGAGCAAATAAGGCTGTGGAAAATGTATTTAAAAAATCCTAATCTGACCTTTCACTGAAGTAACACATTGAAAATTGGGAAAATCTCATTTATGAGAGAGTTGTTTTTCAGTACACATTAGCCACAATTGTTATTTTGCGACCTATAAATCAGATGTGATCAGAGACCAAACAGATCCTCTCCAGATTCTCCAGGACTCTCCTCTTCACCCCACTAGTTTTCTATAGGGTTCAGTTCAAAGGACCCTAATTTTGTGCTCAAACCCTAATTTTTGGAGAGGATTGTTTTCCCTTTTATCAGTGGCGCATACAGAGTGAATGGTTGTGTGTGATCTGTGTGTGGAAAAGCCTTTCTGAGAGCCAGAGACCTGAAATGACCAAAAGATCTATGAAAAAAACCCTAAAAGTGCTCACATTGTACTGCAGTACTTAAGATTAACCATAGATTTGAGAGTACTATGATGTGAAACAGTTTCACTTGTAATATAAAATATTTGCTGTAAACGTAGCTGTATTTTATAAGTTGTGAAGGCTTAAATCAAAATAAACCAACTGCAGTTTGATTAATATGAATTGAAATGCACAATCAAAAAACATGATTTTTGAAAAATTAAAAAAATGGAGGTTTATCTAATTTTGGAACCAAACTCTTCATATATAGAGAGGGAGGGAGAAAGAGAGAGTGTTTATATTAAAAAAATCTTCACGTTGTATGTGTGAACATTAGTTTTTTGTAGATAGTAATTTTTCCTGCTTTTCACTATCTTCGACAATTAAGAGGACTTTTATTTTGGTGCCCGCAGCCCGTCGTGTGGTGACGTCATAAGGAGTGCGCTGCCGCTCGTCGGTCGGTTTCGGAGGAGTGATGTGTTTGTTTGAGGTAAAAACGATACAAAATCTGATTTAATTTCATTTTAACAAATCATCTACAACAATTTAATCACCAATATCACAAACGTGCACACAACTACAAGATCTTTGAAATGAAAAGTGTTTAAAAACCATGATGAACAACACACATGCTAAGAGTTTGTGTTGTAGATCACAGAGTAAACAGTGTCATGTTATTACATTGGAGATTCTGTCATTGTTTATCTTTTATTTCCTCATAGTTCATCTATAAATACTTTGAAGAAGTCAAACAAGCAGCTGCTGTCACAACACATTCAACTACTCTACTATTCTGATCCACTGTTGTAATGATGGAGTGTGTTAAAGAGGAGACTGATCCTGAATCATTCACAATAACACCTCAACATACTCAACAACAAAGAGGTTTGTGTCTAATCTTTATTTATTATTAATAACTGCTAAAGTTTATAAAGTGTAAGGCTCTGGTTATAAAATCATTAGAGCTGTATAATATGATAGTGAGAGTTGTCTCAAAGGGTCATGAAACCCCTTCTTTCAACTCCAGTCTTCCTCATGTTGTTTTGAACAATGCTATTTAAGTGGGTGTGGCTTGACCAGTAAACCCACAAACGAAGAAGCAGCTTGTTGTGTATGATTTGAGAAGACCAGCGGTGATGGAAGTAAATAAACAGCGACTTTTGTTGCAGTTTGAGTTAAATCACTCCTCAACTTGGCCCATCTTTGTTCTCACCGTCATTGCCCCAGCTAAGAACTTGGCATTAGTTTAGGTGTACATAGAGTCGTGGAGGCTAACTTGTAAGTCTGTTGTCTCACCGTTTTAAATTTGGTTCACTTTTTTTAATGTTACTATGTTTATTTCAGACTCTGTGGAAGTTAAAGAGGAAGATCAGGAACGCAAGGAAATAAAGGATGAAGATCAAGACCACAATGTTATGACTGACAGCTGCTCAGAAACTGATGAGAATTCCTCTCAAGAAAGAGTTGAAGCCACAAACCCTTTTGCATGCCATCTCTGTGTCAAGAGTTACTCAAAAAAAGCTCAACTAACGCGTCACCTAAGGATTCACACTGAGACGCCTCACGCATGCTCCCAGTGTGAGAAGACTTTCATCCGTAAAAGTAAACTTGTGGATCACATGAGGATTCACACAGGTGAGAGGCCTTTCTCATGCCATCTCTGTGATAAACGTTTCATTAATATAGGAAGTCTTAATTATCACGTAAAGACTCACAGTACTGAAAGTCCGTACGTCTGCCCTCAATGTGGAAAGACTTTTACATGTAAAGAATATCTTCATAATCATATTGCAACTCACATTCAGACAAAATCTTTCTCATGCCCTCAGTGTGGAAATAATTTTTCATGTAAGAGAAACTTAAATGCTCATGTGAGACGGCACACCACTAGTGATGGCCCGTACCCCTGCTCTCATTGTGAAAAGAGTTTCTCATTTAAAACACATCTACAGGAACACATACGAATTCACACTGGAGAGAAACCTTTCACGTGCCCTCAGTGTGATAAGAGCTTTAAACAACCGGGAGCTCTTAGGGACCACATACGAGTTCATACAGGTGAGAGACCTTACTCATGTCAACAGTGTGGTAAAAGTTTTAAACAACAAGGAGCTCTTGGGTATCACATGCGAATTCATACAAGTGAGAGGACTTTATCATGCCATCTGTGTGATAAGAGGTACATACATGCAAACAGTCTGAAAATTCATCTGATGATTCACTCAAATGAAAGACCTTTTAGCTGCGATCAGTGCGATAAGAAGTTTGTTTTGGCATCTTTGCTAAAAGAGCACATAAAGACTCATTCAGCTGAGAGGCTGTATTCGTGTTCTGTTTGTGGAAAGAGTTTTCTATCACAAAAAAAAGTTAAAGTGCACCAGAAAATACATACAGGTGTGAAAAAACATGTGTGCTCTGTGTGTGATAAAGCCTTTCTGAGAGCCCCAGACCTAAAGCGGCACCAAGAGATCCATAAGGAAAAATCTTAAAAGTGCTCAGATTGTGAAAAATAATTTTATTGAGTCTGGGAAGCTGGTAAAACACCAGTGACTAAACTGAAAGGGTTATATTATTAAACTGCTGCATGTTATGCTGTATGATAACACAGGCCTGTTAATTGCTTTATTCTGATTGGTTGAGAAATTTTCCATGGGTGTTGATTATTTTTCTGTAAAACGCACACTTAATCTGTCAAATGTCTTAAAATAACCACCAGAGCAATGTTTGCGATAACTGCTATAAGCAAAATAGTTGACTCATTACTGTAAAAATAATGCACACCTGCGGTGTAACTACGCTTCATGTCGTGCCGCATTACCATCTTGGGTGTGTATTATTTTTTGAATAACGGCCCTTTGTCAATAATTCCTTAGTTACTTTATGCTATGATTTTACGATGGTAATGCAGCCACGATGTGAAGTGGAGTTGAGGTCTGGACTTTGATGGACCAGTAAGGAAAAAGACCTAAATCTCCTCATGATGGCTCTATTCTGTTTTTTTAGCATAATGATGACTTTGTAGACACAGTAGTGGCTATCATGAAAAGATTTAGGTCATTTTTCTTACTGGACCCCTCAACGTCTGGACCTTAACCCCATCAATCAAAGTTTGAAAAATAAACTGGACTTGTAGATTCAAAGGAAAGCCTTTAGTTTGAGGAAGGCATGGGATAACATTACTGATGAAGTTCTGAGGAAATGACCAATCACAACAACACCAATATTTCACGTCACTGACGCTATTCGCCGTTTTTTCTGTCAAACCACAGAGTAGAAATAAACCACAATTATCTCAATTAGCTCCCTTTTTCAGTAGTCAGGGCAACTTCCAGCCCCGGTGGAAAAGGGGTGCAGATAAACTGACTGAATTATTCCCACCAAATTAATTTCTGTGCGTTATCTAGAGCATGTTATTTTTAATGGAGTGAATCTTTTGTATTGATTTTTACTTACTTATAAATAAATCATGCAACATTTATAAGCTTGTTGTGTTTCTTTCCCTTTGAATTGACACCTAATCATTGGTGAACTTCGTGAAAGATGTTTTTCCATGTTGAGAAGATAAGGGATTGTCTGCCCATGTCTGTCATTATATATATCAGATACAGTCCTGGTCAGAATAATTGGCACCCCTAATAATATGAGCAAATAAGGTTATGTAAAAAAATGTTTTTGTTAAAAATCGAATCTAGCTTTGTTGCTTTTTAATCCCAGTGTGCACCACCCTGCTAAAAAAACAGTAGACACCATCACAGAAATTCTATTGGTTTTATTGGGAATTGTATTGCTTTTAATGGAATATGGCCCAAAACCCCCTAAAGTATAGTGGTTTTAATGGTAAAAAGCTAATGGTTCCTATTGGTATGTTAATGGAAACCATTAGACTTTTCTGTAATGGTTTTATTGTTTTTTTAGCAGGGAAACTCATCTTGTGTATTTGTTTTATTAAAGCTTTTATTTTGGGTTTCATCTGACCATAGAGCTCAGTCCCATTTGAAGTTTAAGTGTCGGGCAACTGAATATGCTGGACTCAGTGTGGTAAAAAGTTTTAAGATGCATATACAGAGTAAATGTTTGTGTGTGTGTGTGATCTGAGTGTGGAAAAGCCTTCCCTTTGTGTTATCCTTGTGTAAGTATTTAAAATACTTAAAAATACATAGTCACACAAATTAATTCACTTTTGTGTTTGTAAATGATAGTTTATTATTTGTCTTGTTTTTACAATCTTGGAAATTAAAAGGGACTTTTATTTTGCTTCTCGGAGACTGTCGTCTGGCGACGTCACAGGTAGCGCGCTGCCGCTCGTCTTTCGACTGAGGGAAGATTGCGGTGTTTCTGTGAGGTAAATAAAACTATACAAATTATGATTTAATTTTTAACAAATGTACTCCCACAACTTAAATCTGAAGCAACTTTAGATAATGTTAAAATATTATAATACTTTATTGTGAAGTACTGAGAGTCGATCTTTTGTACAACGCAAACATTTCAGTTACGCTTAGTCTGTGAAACAAACATACAGTTACAGTTTTATAAATCGACATCCATACAAGTTATGTGTTCTTGGGCTGCCAGGTATATCGAAATTACCGCAAATATCACTGATGTGCGTATTGCAGCACATATTGTTATTGTTTGCAATAACTGAATAATTGTAATACTTTATAAATTTATGTATAGTCTTAAGTTTTCAATGCAGAGTGATAGAGAGAGTGAAAAAATTTTTCCCCGAAAGAATAAGAAACATGTTTGTTGTTATCTAATTTATATATATAGGGTTGGGCAAATATACATCAAAAGGAATTTTAAAATAAAATACCAAATACCTTAGTTTTAAGTGTATCATAATAAATTACAAAATACAGCAGCCACAACATAATTTAATAAACTACTGTATTTTGAAAATCCAAAAAATGCTTTTACAAGAAAGCATTCAAATTCATGTTGTTGTAAAAAAACTGAAACACCTCTTTTTTGGTGCAAAACCAACATAGCCTGAAAGTAGCAAGCTACAATATTAAGCCTAGGCTACTAAAACAAACATCAAAACTTAACATTAGGGGTGCTCCGATAAATCGTCCGATGATGCTTGCTATGCTTTTCAATGAATTACGGTGAAGATTCTGTCATTTCTTAACCCTTTATTTTATTTGATCGTAGTTCATCTATAAATACTGTGAAGAAGTCAAACAAGTAGCTGCTATCTGAACACATTCAACTATTCTACTATTCTGATCCACTGTTGTAATGATGGAGTGTGTTAAAGAGGAGACTGATCCTGAATCATTCACAATAACACCTCAACATACTCAACAACAAAGAGGTTTGTGTCTAATCTTCATTTATCATTAATAACTAAGTTTGTAAAGTGTCAGGCCTCGTTATAAAATCATTAGAGCTGTATAATAATATAGTGAGATTTGACTTAAAGGCGGGGTGCGTGATCTCTGAAAGTCAATGTTGTCATTTATCATTAATCACTGATAAATTTTATAAAGTGTCAAGCTGTGGTTATAAAATCATTAGAGCTGTGTAATATTATAGTGAGATTTGACTTTACACTTTCAGCCCCAGTCTACCTCAGTATTGTTTTAAAGAATGCAATTTAAATGGGTGTGGATACTGTGATAAGGGCATTACATTTCAAAAAAACAGCAGCGAGGCTGAAGTCATAAACACCTCTCTCAACTGCAGCAGGGCGCACACTTTATGGTTCTTTGTATCGATTATAAATGTAATTAAATGTGATTTGATCATGCCCAGTCCAGTGCTCATAAATAACTTTTTAGTTCGTAGCACTGGTGCTCCCAAACAGGCCTGGTGCCAGGATGGCATAATAGGGGGCATTTAATTCCTTGGAGGTCCACACTATACCTTATTGTGACTGATTTCCTGCGTCTTTTCATTTATTTATTTCTATATTATTGTATGTATTATGCCTATAAACCAGGAGTGGGGAACCCTGGGTCCTGGAGGGCCACTGTCCTGCAGAGTTTAGTTCCAACCCTCATCAAACACACCTGAATTTAATTTCCAAGTAATCCTGAAGACTTGAATTAGATTTTCAGGTGTGTTTGATTAGGGTTGGAACTAAACTCTGCAGGACAGTGGCCCTCCAGGACCCAGGGTTCCCCACCCCTGCTATAAACATTCGACTTTCACAACTAAATCACCTAACAATCTTAATAAGCCTGATAATCATAAATTAACTTTCTCAACTCTTGCAATTAAAAAAAAAAACAAAAAAAAAAAACTTTCTCATCTCTTACCTAATCATAAGCGAATTATTTCTGTGCCAAATGAAAAATTTTAATTCAGCGACATAGGTGGTGTTTCCTTGATGTTTCAGCCTGGAAGGTTTTACACATTTGTTCCTTAAATGCACATTACACTAGATAGTAATGTTGTTAGTATTTACAGGGCTCATCATAAGCCGGTGGCCTGGGGCCAGTGTGAAAAACTGTCCAGTGCTTTGCCTTTAGTGACTAAAATATATTTTCTGCCTGTGGTCGTTTGTCCAGATGTAATCTTATGCAATGTTACAATCGAGATGCATTTTAAGCGTCGCAAACGTTACCTTCTACGCAATGTCAAGAAATTTCTCCTACCTCATTTGTTCCCTTTCTTTTGGAATATTTGCTTTTTCATTTGACTTTTTTAAAATGTTACTATGTTTATTTTAGACTTGGTGGAAGTGAAAGAGGAAGGTCAAGAACACAATGAAATAAAGGACGAAGATCAAGACCACAATGTTATGACTGACAGCTGCTCAGAAACTGATGAGAATTCCTCTCAAGAAGAAGTTGAAGACAACAATCTTTTTGCATGCCATCTTTGTGCTAAGACTTACTCAAAAAAAGGGCAACTGACCCGTCACCTAAGGATTCACACCGAGGTGCCTCACCCATGCTCCCAGTGTGAGAAGACTTTCATCCATAAATGTCAACTTAAGTATCACATGATGATTCACACAGATGAGAGGCCTTTTTCCTGCCCTCAGTGTGATAAACGTTTCATTAGTAAAGGAAGACTTACTACTCACATGAAGACGCACAGTACTGAAAGTCCGTACATTTGCCCTCAATGTGGAAAGAGTTACACATGTAAAGCACATCTTCATAATCATATAATAACTCACATTCAGACAAAACCTTTCTCATGCCATCATTGTGGAAAGAGTTTTTCGTATAAGAGAAACTTAAATGCTCATGTGAGACGGCACATTAGTGACGGGCCGTACACCTGCTCTTACTGTGAAAAGAGTTTCTTAGGTAAAGCACATTTAGAGAATCACATACGAATTCACACTGGAGAGAAACCTTTTAAGTGCCCTCAGTGTGATAAGAGCTTTAAACAACAAGGAGCTCTTAGATATCACATACGAGTTCATACAGGTGAGAGACCTTATTCATGTCAACAGTGTGATAAGAGCTTTAAACAACAAGGAGCTCTTGGGTATCACATGCGAATTCATACAGGTGAGAAGCCTTTCTCGTGCCATCTGTGTAATAAGAGTTTTAAAAAACAAGCATCTCTTCGGTATCACATGCAAATTCATACAGGTGAGAGGTTTTTATCATGCCATCTGTGTGATAAGAGGTACATAAATGCAAACAGTCTCAAACTTCATCTGCTGATTCACTCAAATAAAAAAAGACCTTTTAGTTGCGATCAGTGCGATAAGAAGTTTGTTTTGGTATCTCTGTTTAAAGAGCACCTAAAGACTCATTCAGATGAGAGGCCGTATTCGTGTTCTGTTTGTGGAAAGAGTTTTCTATCACAAAAAAAAGTTAAAGAGCACCAGAAAATACATACAGGTGTAAAAAATCATGTGTGCTCTGTGTGTGAAAAAGCCTTTCTGAGAGCCTCAGACCTAAAGCGGCACCAAAAGATCCATGAAGAAAAATCCTAGATGTGCTCACATTGTTGAAAGAGTTTTATTGAGTTAAGAAAGCTGATAAAAGACAAGTTACTATATATCTCAGAGAAAAGCTCTGTCCACAAAGAGTGAGAAAAAAAATCAGCTTTCAAGTCTTTAGGTCCGTGCAGATGGTTACCCCTCTGAATTCACAACGTCACCAGTGACCAGATTCGCGCAGGGTAATTTTATTAAACTGGTGCATGTTATGCTGTATTATACCACGGGCCTGTTGAATTCTTTATTCTGATTGGTTAAGAAATGTTTCATGGGTGTTTATGTTTTTTTTCCTGTAAAACGCACACAGAACCGGTCAGATGTCTCAAAATAACCACCAAAGCAATGTTTGTGATAACTGGTATAAGCGGAATAGTTGACTCCCATTACTTTGAATTATTTGAACTCTGCTTCGCATTGTGCTGCATTACCACCTTGGGTGTGTATTATTTTTGAAAAATGGCCCTTTGTTAATTATTCCTTAGTAACGTTATGTTATGATAATATTGCACACTGGAGGTGTTAATGCAGACACGATGCGAAGCGGAGTTACGGCCCTTACTGTGCTTGGGCAAGTTGGAAAAAAGACCTAAAGACCTATATCGAGAAAAAGAGCTAAAAAAATCACTTTGGACGCACACACCCAGCCAACACTTTCTTTGAACTTTGCCCTCTGGCCGGCACTACAGAGCACTAAACACTAGAACTGCCAGACACTAAACATTTTTTTCCTCAGGCTATATTAAGCCTGAACACTTAAAGCACCCATAACTTCCACATCTGTTATAACTGTATATTGTTTATAATCACCACAAATTATACATCTTTAAAAAACATCCTATGCAACTGAAAATATCACCTGTAAATAATTTATCTATCTGTACAATAACAACATCTGAACATCCATACATGCATCACTACACACAATTGTAAAAAAGGAAGAAATATATTTATATGTGTATATATGTATGTATGTGTATATATATATATAGAATTACTGTACCACCCTGCTTATTTAAATTTTGTTTTTATATTACTGCTATAATATAATCTTTTTTTATTTTACTTTGTAATTCAATGTTCAATGTATGTCTGGATTCTCTGGAACATATCTGCACTGTTTTCTTGCACTGGAAGCTCCTGTCACCAAGACAAATTCCTTGTATGTGTCAATAAAAATTATTCTGATTCTAAACTTCCTCAGGTTGGCTCTATTCTGGTTTATTGAGCATAATAATGACTTTATAGATACAGTGGTGGCCATCATAAGGACATTTAGGTCATTTCTTTACTAGCTCCCTCAAAGTCTAAACCTCAACTCAATCAAATTTATTACAGCGTTTTTTATTACATTTAATTCATGGCAGATTTAAAGTGCATGAATACTGCAGTAATTACAATTAATCATAATTTTGAGGTTACTTTAATGTGACTTAAAGCATTTTCACTCAACATATTTGACATTAAATAGCAGAGAATAGCAAGGAATTGACCTTCCCTGTATGTTACTTAAAAATACATATACACTTACAAACAAATTCACTTTTGTGTTTTTAAATGATAGTTCATTATTCGCCTCTCACAATCTTTGACATTAAAAAGGGACTTTTATTTTGCTTCTCGGAGCCCTTCGCGTGGTGACGTCACAAGTAGCGCGCTGCCGCTCGTCTGTCGGCTGAGGAGAGATTGAAGTGTCTCTGTGAGGTAAATACAACTACAAAATATGATTTAATTTTTAAAAAATGTACTCCCAAAACTTCAATGTTACTGAAGCAACTTTAGATAATATTAGAATATTGTAATATTTAATTGTTTAGTACTGAGAATCGATCTTTTGTACAACGGCAAACATTATCAGTTATGCCTGGTCTCTATAAATCTACTACATCCATACATTTTATAGTGATTTGAAGATCAAAATTTAAATCTTAATTCCTTGAAAATGTTACCATTTACTGCAGCTGTATGTGAATTTTACATCTTATTTAACATTAAATCAAGTTTACGAGTTCTTGGGCTGCTAGGTATATCGACATTTCCACAAATATCACTGACAATGGTTTGCAATCACTGAATAATTGTAGTACTTTATAAAGTAATGTAGTCTTAAGTTTTCAATGCACAGAGAGCAATGCTGTCTTTCTAAAAAATTATGTGAAAACATGTTTGTTGCTCTATAGTTTACAGTTTATATATATATATATATATATATATATATATATATATATATATATATATATATATATATATATATATATATATATATATGTATACACACATACATATATGATTGCTATTCAAATTGATTTTATAAAATGTAAGCATTATTGTATTGCATACTGTATCATTGAGCAAATTACAAAATATCGCACTTCCCCTTCAATATCATGCAGCCCTAACCTGAACTCAGAGCAACTCCAAAAATGAAAAGTGTTTAAAATCCATAATGAACAACACAAGTGCTGAGAGTTTGTGTTGTAGACCACAGAGTAAACAGTATCATGTTATTACATTGAAGATTCTGTCATTGTTTATCTTTTATGTTTATTTGATCATAGTTCATCTATAAATACTGTGAAGAAGTCAAACAAGCAGCTGCTGTCACAACACATTCAACTACTCTACTATTCTGATCCACTGTTGTAATGATGGAGTGTGTTAAAGAGGAGACTGATCCTGAATCATTCACAATAACACCTCAACATACTCAACAACAAAGAGGTTTGTGTCTAATCTTCATTTATCTTTAAAACTGCTAAAGTTTATAAAAGTGTCAGGCTTTGGTTATAAAATCATTAGAGCTGCATAATATTATAGTGAGATTTGACAAAACATTACCTTATTACACTGTGCGACATGGAGCGTTTACATTTGGGTACGACTGTACGATGATGACACCTACTGAATTGTGACTATGACCACTACGACACACGTAAGCCCAAACTTAATCAGCATGCGCTACTGGTAAACAAATGCTGGTACGCGTGTCGTAGAAGCAAACACACTGTGCGTTGATCATGCTTAATTTCTAACACTTTCAGAAAACTATCATAGGCTATCTTTGGTTGCAACACCAGGAAAACAGCCATCTTTAAACCTCTCTCACTGGACGACATATGTCCACCAACGAGGAGCCACAATCACAGAAATCGCAACGATTGTTTTTTCGATGGCATTCTTTAATCTGGGACAGCCAAAAATTTTGTGCAGTGTATCTCGGGCTTAACAGAAGATTTAAAGCTTGTAAACAACCTGTCATTTAAGAGAGATGTAGTGGAAACACACCATCTGCAAAAATCTATTCGTAGCGATTCATTTTGATTTTGTTGCAGAACAACACAAATAAATGAATGCATGAGAAACACTGCATTCAATTGAAATGCTTTGTTGTTGTGTGTTTGTTTGTTTCACGTTTACGATGAAGTCACGGCAGAGGTGGCGTTACTGTAACGATATTTCTATAATCCCACCCACGCTGAAGCGATACTAACGTGTAGTGGAAAAGCAAACAAAAGCGAGGCGAGCCAAGGCAGATCTTTTCGGAGTTTTGTATTGACTCTAGTAGACTAGATTATGGTTTGGATCACAAATCCCCGTTCATGTTAGTAACAAAATAAGATCCTGTCTAGGTGGAGCATAGGTGGTTCTCTTACAATAGCAGAATTTGATTTTCCTTTGGAATATTAAATTGGAATTAGTTTTTTCATTTGACCTATTCTTATGTTACTATGTTTATTTCAGACTCTGTGGAAGTGAAAGAGGAAGATCAAGAACACAATGAAATAAAGGATGAAGATCAGAACCACAATTTTATCACAGACAGCTGCTCAGAAACTGATGAGAATTCCCATCAAGAAAGAGTTGAAGCCAAAAATGTGTTTGCATGCCATCTTTGTGGTAAGACTTATTCAAAAAAAGCTCAACTAACGCGTCACCTAAGGATTCACACTGAGACGCCTCACCCATGCTCCCACTGTGAGAAGACTTTCATCAATAAAAGTAAACTTGTGGATCACATGATGATTCACACAGGTGAGAGGCCTTTTGCCTGCCCTCACTGTGATAAACGTTTCATTAATAAAACAAGACTTAATGCTCACATGAAGGCTCACAGTACTGAAACTCCGTACATCTGCCCTCAATGTGGAAAGACTTACACGTGTAAAGAATATCTTCATAATCATATAATAACTCACATTCAGAAAAAGCCTTTTTCTTGCCCTCAGTGTGGAAAGAGTTTTTCATATAAGAGTAACTTAAAAACTCATTTGAGAAAGCACACTAGGGATGGCTTGTTAACCTGCTCTCATTGTGAAAAGAGTTTTTTAAGTAAAGCAAATCTAGAGAATCACATACGAGTTCACACTGGAGAGAAACCTTACACATGCCCTCAGTGTGATAAGAGTTTTAAAAAAAAGGTAGCTCTTAGGGATCACATACGAGTTCATACAGATGAGAGACCTTACTCATGTCAACAGTGTAATAAGAGTTTTAAACAAAAGGTAGCTCTTGAGTATCACATGGAAATTCATAAGGGTGAAAGGACTTTATCATGCCATCTGTGTGATAAGAGGTACATACATGCATATAGTCTCAAACTTCATTTGCTGATTCACTCAAATGAAAGACCTTTTAGCTGCGATCAGTGCGATAAGAAGTTTTTTTTGGCATCTGTGCTTAAGGAGCACCTAAAGACTCATTCAGATGAGAGGCCGTATTCGTGTTCTGTTTGTGGGAAGGGTTTTCAATCACACAGAAAAGTTAAAGTGCACCAGAAAATACATACAGGTGTGAAAAAACATGTGTGCTCTGTGTGTGATAAAGCCTTTCTGAGAGTCGCAGACTTAAAGCGGCACCAAAAGATCCATAAAGAAAAATCCTGAAAGTGCTCAGATTGTGGGAAGAGTTTTATTGAGTTCGGGAAGCTGACAAAACACACGTGACTGTATATCTCACATCACAGTCAACCCCATCAATCAAAGTTTGGGCCAGTTGATAAAGTAAACTGCTTTTGTACATTCAAAGGAAAGCCTTTGGCTTGAGTTGCAGACTGCATGGGTTAACATTACTGAGGAAATGAACCGATTTTTTGCCTCACTGCTGCTTTTTGCCATTTTTTTCTGACATTCAAACCACAGAGAAGAGATAAACTGACTATAAGCCAAGGTTGTGTCTCAATCAGAACCCTTGTTCAGTAGTCAGGGCAAGTTTAGCACAGGAGCTAGTCCCGGTGAAAAAGGGGTGCTGATAAACCAACTGAATTATTACCAACAAATTTATTTATGTGCATTCTAGAGCATGTTATTATAATTGAGGGAATCTTTTGTATTGGTTTTTAACTTTACTTTTAAATAAATCATGCAACATGTATAAGCTTGTTGTGTTTCTTTCCTTTTGAATTGATACCTAATTATTAGTAAACTTCATGAATGGTGTTTTCATGTTGAGAAGAGAAGGGCTTGTGTCTGTCATTATGTCTGTCATAATAAATATTAGAAACAGAGAGCTAATAAGGCTGTATTAAAAATAATAATCTAACCTTTCATTCAAGTAACACAATTGAAAATTGTGAAAAATCTTATGAGAGAATTGTTTTTGGTGCACATTAGCTACAAGTATTGGCCCTCTTTTATTTAATAGTTTTTGTTACCTACAAATCAAATTAGATCAGAGACCAAACAGATCTTCTCAGATTTCTAACAGAGAAAGTCAGATTTTTATTATTTTTGTCCAGTTTGTATTTGATTGAATGCATGATACCCAGTATTGTAATAAGATGTCCAGGAGCTTTGGTAGAAAAACAGACCCACAACATTAAAGATCCAGCAGTATATTTTTCCATGGACATTGGTTCTTCTTAATCACAGTGTGGACCAAGCTCATCTTGTTTGTTTGTTGTGTAAAAGCTTTTATTTTGGGTACAAAGTACTGTAATGTGACTTAAACAATTTTCACTCAAAATATTTGACATTAAATAGCAGAGAATAGAAAGGAATTGAAAGGAATTATACTCGTGTAAGTATTTAAAATACTTAAAAATACATATACATTACATACATTACATACATTACATTACATTTACAAACGAATTCACTTTTGTGCTTGTAAATGATAGTTCATTATTTGTCTTGATTTTCACAATCTTGGACATTAAAAGGGACTTTTATTTTGCTTCTCGGAGCCTGTCGTGTGGTGACGTCACAGGTAGCGCGCTGCCGCTTTCGGCTGAGGGAAGATTGCGGTGTTGTGTGAAGTAAATAAAGCGGTACAAAATGGATAAATAAATATACTGCCACAACTTAAATCTGAAGCAGCTTTATATAATATTGTAATATTTTGTGAAGTACTGAAAGTCTCTTTTACAACGGCAAACATTTATCAGCTTGGTCTCTGAAACAGTAAGTTACATTCTTATAAATCCACTAACGTTACATCCATTAATTTTATAGTGAGTTGCAGATCAAAATTTTAATCTTAATTCCTTGAACATTTTACTATTAACTTGAATCAAGTTTTTTTGTGTTCTTGGTATATCGAAATCACCGCAAATATTACTTACGTGCGTATCGCAGCACATATTGCAATGGTTCGCAATAACTGAATAATTGTAATACTTTATAAAGTTATGTATAGCCGATACATATAACAGAGAAAGACATTTTTCTTCGATATCGTGCAGCTCTAACCTGTTTTCAGAGAAACTCGTAAAATGAAACGTGTTTATACAACCGCCACAAGACCTTTGAAATGAAAGTGTTTAAAAACCATAATGTGCTGAGAGTTTGTGTTGTAGACCACAGAGTAACCAGTGTCATGTTATTACATTGAAGATTCTGTCATTGTTAACCCTTTATGTTTATTTGATCATAGTTCATCTATAAATACTGTGAAGAAGTCAAACAAGCAGCTGCTGTCACAACACATTCAACTACTCTACTATTCTGATCCACTGTTGTAATGATGGAGTGTGTTAAAGAGGAGACTGATCCTGAATCATTCACAATAACACCTCAACATACTCAACAACAAAGAGGTTTGTGTCTAATCTTGATTCATCATTGATAACTGCTAAAGATTTCAAAGCGTCAGGATTTGGTTATAAAATCATTATACAGGGAACTTGCGCTACCAACTTTTTCAGTTACTGGCGCAAAATATGATTTGGTCGCACATATTTTTTTCAAGTTATATTAAAGCGCTCTGGATAATTATGAACAATAATGAAACTGTATTGCATACAGATATGCTTTTTATTTTACTTGCCATCTTTTAAACCACATGCCTTCTTGTTTTCTTAAAGGGACACTTCACCCATTTGCATTAAGCTTTGTATAGTTAGAACCCCAGTCATGTTTTTGAATGGTCGTGCATGATTTCCTCAGTTGCCGCCGAGACAGGAGAAATACAGATTTCAGTGTTGCACTTCCTTCTTTCAATGATGTAAAATCATCATTTTGCATCATTGAAAGAAGGAGTCCCCAACATCCCCTCCTTGACCCGACTACAACCAACCTGCAGCTAACCAGAGGATATGTCGAAATAACTCTCAAACATAACAAATGCAAAATCATCAATCACTGGGGAAAACTTTAACTGAACAGGCCAGAAAATAAACAGTGTGTTATACAATGGTAAAACCAGACATATAGTATTTTACGATATGCATTGTATATATTTGAAACCTTAAAGACAGGATGAGCCTGTCATGAGAACTATATCATTAGAGAGGATGCCACCCTAAAAGGATTATCATAGGCATACAAACATAAATGTAAAGCTAAACAGGATATGCATGAATATACTGGGTTTGACTATAGGTTAACCAGTGGGGGTTATAATGGTTATAATTTATATTAAATAGGCACTTTTACTGCTTCTGCTCTATCTTTCTATTTCTCTCTTGCCGATTAAAAAAGCTTAATACACTCATTATTTCAGATTTAAAAGTCTACTTGCTGTCCCGGTGACAGACTTTACATTGCTTTGCAAACCGGAGGCACGATGAAACTGTACTCGAGCTTTAGCGCGGTAGCGTTCATGGCCGTTTTCCGATCGACTCGGGTTATACACAGGGGCGTTGCACAATATCTTGGGCCCTATGCATAGGCAGTCCTGATGGGCCCCCATGCCCCACCCCCATAATATATTCTAGACTTTTCAGGGGCCCTCTCTTCCTTTGGGGCCCTGGTAATTAGGACTGGTTTTCCCCCCAGTCCGACACCCCTGGTTATACACACAATATTAATCAGACTTGGGACCCAATGTAATTAAACCAGGACCAAACCGGACCCGACTGACCATTTAAAATATAAACCCGGAACGATACGGGTCCCGCGTCCTCAGTGAAGAAAGACCTCTGGTCAAGTTCAGAAACATGGAAGACATTGCGCTTGCTTCGCGTCGCACCCAATTAATTGAGAAACAAAGAGTACGCGAACGCACACTCATAGGGAGAGACACGACGTGCTTTCACGCAAAATGAAGCCAGCGTGTTGAAGGCTTAGTGCACGTTATAAAACGTATTCTTAAAATACACATTTCTGTTTAAAGATGCAATTTGTATTTATGTGCCACTAGATGGCACCAGATCAAATCAATAACAATGGCGTTGTTTAATGACGCTCTGAAGCAGCGTGGATTTATGGGATTTGTAGTCTTTATCTCAACCGCTGATGGCCATCAATCAGACGCGAACGAGAAATCACGTTGATGGATAAGGTAATCAAGTCTTATAAATGTTGCGTTTGATGACATCGTTTATTTCATTATGTAAGTTTATATGTGATGTTCAAAACGAAATTTTTAGTCATAGATGTTACACTATTAGTCCAAATTCGATGGTTAACACAGCACAGAATTAAGTTTTCAACTTACAATCTACAATGATTTTTCACATAATGTATTGACAGTACAAATCTTATTTTGAAGCGTCTTAAAATGACCATTTATATTGCTGTACAATACCTTTTGATGTGCATATCGTCCGCAGGAAGACGCGCTGATTACAATCTACACACTAATGTTGTGATCAAAATAATACCATACGTTTTTTGAAGGGTTACGAATCAAAACAACTCACCCATCGCGTAAAACACAAGCAGGATCAGAATCTCGGTCTAGTTAAATGTTGTCGTGAAGCTCTCTCCATCCAGATAATGCAACAACAAATTGATTCTCTCTCGTTTTGTTCCAAACTCTTATTGGGTCGTTTGGTTGGCCTGTAAGCTTACGGGAGCTGACACAACCAGCGGCAGATGGTAAAAAGTAATCCATAAGTCCATAAGCAAGCGTGTAGCCTGACAAGTGCTAACGCATAGTTCCGCATTTGTCCAGGACACTGGCTCGCTGCGTCCGAAAACTCAAGGCAGTGACTTGTTGCCTCGCTGCCTCATGAGGCCATGACTTCGGAGGCATGAATGCAGCTCAGAGAAAGGCTTCAGACGCACTTCAAAGGCAGCGTGTTTGAAATATAAACAGAGAGCCCCTTTGTGATAACTAATCACATATTTGAAAACTACTATACTAATTTCTCGCTAGAAATGCAATTAAAATGTGTAAAAAGTGAAAATATACGTTTATTTACACTAAATTTGTGCTCCAGTCACTTCCTTGGCCGCCATTTTATTTTTTCGAACTCGATCACTGTTGTCATGTCGTTTTTACGTCAGTAAAGGCGGTGACAAAGGGTCACATGGATATTAACGTCATTGACAGGAGACTACACTGCCCCGTGTCAATGTTTTGAATGGCAATTTTCTCACAATTTACAAGTAGTTGAAAACATTACAGATATTGACAGTAATCAGCTGGACAAAATATATAACACTGGCCTAATGGTTTTTGGACATTTTACTGCAAATATTTTACAAATTGCACCTTTAATAAATGCTCATAATTAATCATAGCATATGTCTAAAACATTAGGTAGCTACAAAAATAATCAGTGATACATTTGCGACCCATTAAAAATTAGGGTTGCAATGGCAGTTCAAAAAGTCGCATATGCGACCATTTTGGTCGCAGTGTAGTTCCCTGATTATAACAGTGTAGTTAGGGCTGTGCAAAAATATCAATACAGCTAACTATCGTGATAGTTAACTGTATCGATAGTGTACCGATATTTCGATCTCTGCTATCAATATTTTAACAAACATCAAATTCCTCGGTGTGCGTCAAACGACCTCCTCTGCCGCTGCTGTAGTTGTCACTGTCCAGTTGTCTGGCATATACGGCCATTCGGCCAATGTCTCAGAAGTTAGAGATAGTGAGAAAATGGCAGAACATTTAAAAACACCTGCAGCTTTCAAAGATTCCTATTAGAAACAGAAAGATTTTCTTTTTTGGACTCAGATAAAATAGACCCTTTTACACCTTACGTGATCAAATAGCCTGCACACGCATTTTGGCAACAGAAGTGGTGTTGTTCCCCAGTGGTTCTAACCATAGACTGTAAAAAAAGATGGACGACGCCTGTTCGCTCTCTTCCATTGGTGAAAAGTGAAGCCGCCAGTGTCCCGATATGGCGCTGACATCTTGGGTCTTGAGTCTGCGCAATAGCGATTTCGGGACCAGTCATGCGCAGTAGTGAGCAGGAAGGGAAGCTGCGAAGTCAAAACCCCGCCCTCACTCTCGTAGGATGCGAATATAATTGAAGTGTAATTTTTTTTTTAGTTGGTCACAAGTACCATTGAATAACATGGGCAGGCGGGGTTTATGACCTATACTGGGACCAGTCACTGGGGGGCGATCGAGACGTTTTGGCTTCACTTTTCAGGGCTTGTGCGGCACGCTTGGTTCTAACGTGTTAGCAACTCAGAAAGTTTATTAAAACGGTTTCCCAGCATCAAAATGTCTGGTTGTTGCGTTTGGTTGCACTATTATAATTAGGGCTGCATGATAAATTGCATGGGATACCACACGCATCACATCATAAGCTGGGCCATATCGCATTAATTATCACAGGTGATACGTCCGCGATAATTAATGCGAAATTGCCCCGATTGTCAGTGAACTACAGCTCTGTGTAGTAAATGCCGCTCCATCTGAAAACAGCTGATGGCGATTTACTACTAATCAAGGAACCGGCATTACTGACGAGATGTGCGTGACAATCATATGCGATTTATCGTGTATAGTAGTTTTTCTTGGGTATATTACTGATCATATACTGTATTAATATTATATTAGGCCTAAGGCCTATTGTTTCTACACAAGGCTATAAGACACCCAGTTAAACTTTTGTTTTATGAGAAAAGGTCGAATCGACCGATAAACAAGACGTCATTTTAGATTAGTTAACTTTCGTTTTCTCAGTTTCCTAATTAAAAGAGACAAGGTGCAATCCTGCGACTATGCCGCAATTGTTCTCACCACGATTATTATAAGAAACAAGGTCAAAACAACCGACAAACAAGATTACGTCATTTTGGATTAGCGAAGTCGTCTGGCTGTACTTCGCAACATTAACAAAAGTTAGTTGTGTCAGGGAAAGCTAAGGCCAATCAAAATAATAAACAGAGTATGTCATTTTAAGATTTGACGAGAACTCCAGCAAACAGTAAAAGGGTCTAATACCAAAATTACGTAACATTAATAAAAGTGATTTTAACAATTAAGGGCCGAAAAAACTGAATGCTCAAGGAACATCCATGCCGATTGGTTTCCGCCATTGGGCAAACGGGTGGTTATTAAATTGGAATTCGCTTTTTCATTTGACTTTTTTTAAATGTTACTTTGTTCATTTCAGACTTGTTGGAAGTAAAAGAGGAAGGTCAAGAACACAATGGAATGAAGGATGAGCATAAGGACCACAATTTTCTGACTGACAGCTTCTCAGAAACTGATGAAAATACCTCTCAAGAAAGAGTTGAAGCCAAAAATGTTTTTGAATGCCATCTTTGTGGTAAGACTTTCTCAAAAAAAGGGCAACTAACTTATCACCTAAGGATTCACACTAAGGCGCCCCATGTATGCTCCCACTGTGAGAAGACTTTCATCGATAAAAGTAAATTTGTGGATCACATGAGGAGTCACACAGGTGAGAGACCTTTTGCCTGCCCTCAGTGTGATAAACATTTTATTAATAAAGGAAAACTTAATTATCACATGAAGACTCACAGTACTGAAAATCCCTACATTTGCCCTCAATGTGGAAAGACTTATGCATGTAAAGAATATCTTCAGAAGCATATATTAACTCACATTCAGACAAAACCTTTCTCATGCCCTCAGTGTGGAAAGAGTTTTTCATATAAGAGTACCTTATATGCTCATGTGAGACGGCACACTAGTAACGGGCCGGACACCTGCTCTCATTGTGGAAAGAGTTTCTTCGGTAAAACAAATCTAGAAAATCACATACGAGTTCACACTGGAGAGAAACCTTACACATGCCCTCAGTGTGATAAGAGCTTTAAACAACAAGGAGCTCTTAGGTTTCACATAAGAATTCATACAGGTGAGAAACCTTTCGCGTGCCATCTGTGTGATAAGAGTTTTAAACAAAAAGGAGTTCTTGGGTATCACATGCGAATTCATACAGGTGAGAAGCCTTTTTCATGCCATCTGTGTGATAAGAGTTACATACATGCAAAAAATCTCAAACTACATTTGCAGGTTCACTCAAATGAAAGACCTTTTAGCTGCGATCAGTGCGATAAGAAGTATTTTACAGCATGTCTCCTTAAAGAGCACCTAAAGACTCATTCAGATGAGAGGCCGTATTCGTGTTCTGTTTGTGGGAAGAGTTTTCAATCACACAGAAGAGTTACAGTGCATGAGAAAATACATGCAGGTGTGAGAAACCATGTGTGCTCTGTGTGTGATAAAGCCTATCTGAGAGCCCCAGACCTAAAGCGGCACCAAAAGATCCATGAAGAAAAATCCTGAAAGTGCTCAGATTGTGGAAAGAGTTTTATTGAGTTTGGGAAGCTGATAAAACACAAGTGACTCACAGAGAAAAGTGCTGTCCACAAAGAGTGAGCAAAGATCAACTTCAGTCTTTAGGTCCATGCAGATGGTTTAACCTCTTCCACTTAGGCTGGTCTGTGTCAGCACCAAAACTAGAATGAACACTCGGCCAGTGCTCAGTATGGGCTCACGTTTCCACCAAAAAGAGAGCTGAATGCACTACTTCACCAGTGACCAGAATTGCGCAGGGTTATATTATTAAACTGCTGCGTGTTATGCTGTATTATACCATGGGGCTGTTGAATGCTTAATCTGATTGGTTGAGAAATTTTCCATGGGTGTTGATTATTTTTCTTGTAAAATGTACACCTAATCTGTCAAATGTCTTAAAATAACCAACAGAGCAATGTTTGTGATAACTGCTATAAGCGGAATAGTTGACTCCATTACTTTGAATTATTTGAAAATGATGCACACCTGCGGTGTAACACTGTTTCGCGTCGTGCTGCATTACCACCTTGGGTGTGGTTTATTTTCTAATAATTCAATGGGCCTTTGTCAATTATTCCTTAGTTATTTCATGTTATGATGTTACTGTAATAATGCACACTCAAGGTGGTAATGCAGACATGATGCAAAGTGGAGTTGAGGTCTGGACTTTGATGGACTAGTTAGGAAAAAATACCTAAATCTCCTCATGATGGCTCTATTCTGGTTTATTGAGCATAATGATGACTTTGTAGATAAAGTGGTGGCCATCATGAGGACATTTAGGTCATTTTCCTTACTGGCACCATCACAGTCTGGACCTCAACCCCATCAGTCACATTTTGGGCTCGTTGAAAATAAACTGGACCTGTAGATCCAAAGGAAAGCTTTTGGCTTGGGTTGAAGAACGCATGGGATAACATTACTGATGAAGTTCTGAGGAAATGACCAATCATAACACCAATATTTTGCGTCACTGACGCTATTTTGTCTGACGTTCAAACAACGTAATAGAGATAAACTGACTGTACACTATGGCTGTGTCTCAATCAGCACCCTTGTTCAGTAGTCAGTGCAACTTCAGCACAGGAGCCATTCCCAGTGGAAAAAGGGTGCAGATAAACTGACTGAATTACGCCCAATTAATTAATTTCTGTATGTTATCTAGAACATGTTTTTTTAATGGAGTGAAACTTTTGTATTGATTTTTAACTGTACTTTTAAATAAATCATGCAACATGTATAAGCTTGTTTTGTTTCTTTCCCTTTGAATTGAAACCTATTCATTAGTGAACTTCATGATTTATGTTTTTTTCATGTTGAGAAGATAAGGGCTTGTCTGACCATGTCTGTCGTTATATATGTCAGATACAGTCCTGGTGAGAGTTACTCACACCCCTAATAATACGAGCAAATAAGGCAGTGGAAAATGTATAAAAAAAATCATAGTCTAACCTTTCATTCAAATAACACAATTGAAAAATATGAAAATCTAATTATGAGAGAGTTGTTTTTCAGTACACATTAGTTACAATAATTGGCCCTCTTTTTAGGGGTCAAGCCCAGAATGGGCAAAGACCCCTATTGTATCTGTTAGTTTTCTTATTATTATTCTTCCCTTTTCTTTTTCTTCCAACATTGCGTCTATGGCAGCCCATAGGAGCTTACATAGGAAAGTTATGAAATTTTGCACACTGATATAGGTCAGTCCAAAAAGTTTCCACAGCAAAATTGGAGTCTCTATATCAAATCCTCTAGCGCCACCAACGGTCCAAAGTTGCACTTATGCTTTTACTTATAACTTCTGACCCGTAAGTCCTTAACACGAAATTCTTATTTGATTCCTTGGCTCAAGACGATTCGATTGGACGTCATTTTCCGTCATGAATTTTTTTCCGCCTTTTTGAATTAGTCATAAAACTTACTTTTGCGAATTTGTCCCAGAGCTTTTGCATGATTGCCACAAAAAACGGTATGTAGCATCTAGAGACACTTACAGCAAAAAGTTTTTCGTTTTCGTATAGCGCGTCAACAAATTTTACGTAGAGCGCAAAAAAACAGGTTTTAGGATGTATCTTCGCCAATCTTATGTCGATTGACGCGACACTTGGTAGTTGTGATGCCAATCAGTATCTGAGGGGGCATGCAGAGTTTCGTCACAGCGCCACCTATTGGTCAAACGAATGTTGTACATGCTGCTTATAACTTTGGCTGCGATCAACATATTTTCACGGGACTTGATTTTTTGGCGTCCTGAATAGTTGCCAAGTCCAACAATACCAAACATGCCTGAATTTCCCTTATGGTTAACCCTGCGCAGGAAAAAAGTACTTAACAAACACACGCAAATATCTCCGCGAGCGTTATTTTGATCGACTCGAAAACACCATAGGAAGAACATTGCATTACCTTCTGAACAAAAAACTCTATTGGCGTTATATTAAAATTTTCATCAGAAATGGCCGTAAATTGCAAAAACGAAAAATTACCTTTCAATTTTGTGTTTTTTACACATAAATGGTTATAACTTCGTAACGAAAAGAGATTTTTTCATATTTGATACGCTGATGAACGACCACAGTCTGAGCCTACACAAAGAAATTTGTATGCTTGCACCACTAGTTGGCGTTATAATTGAACAAAACCTTTGAAATCATATCAAGATCATATATTTGTTTCTTCACTAAACTAAAGTGTGTAGTCATGAAACTAGCTAGATGTAACACAGTTATGACCTGAGGTTGCATGCACAATTTTGTCATTGCGCCACCTAGTGGTTTTGAGATAGAAATATGGTAATTTGCCTAAAACTACTGCAACAGTACATCTAAAACCTTGAGTCATCACGGATTATTCCTTTCATGGATTGGAGTATAATCATTGGTGGTTTACAATTCACTCCCTAGCAACCAACGAGAATACCTTATCAACCGTTTTTGCAAGAGTTATATCTCTGCATCAGAACATCGTAGAGACACGGGGGTTGGCTCTTTTGACTATTTAAACTTGTTGTAACATGATGTAACCCATGTTTTGCAACTGCAAACACCACTTACATGTCCTTCAGTGCTCTAATCATCCATGATTGTCAATAACAGAAAGACGATTGCAGTAGACAAGAACGTAGATTATTTTTGTTGATAACTTTTTTGTTTTTTCATCTAAAATTATTAGGTTTACCTAGGTTTTCAGTTTGCTTATCCAATCTCAATTTTACATCCTTTTGTGCCCTTTTCGGCTTGACCCAGGTATTGCTGCTTGCAGCTATAATAGTTAGATTTAATAGTTTTTGTTACCTACAAATCAAATTTGATCAGAGACCAAACAGATCCTCTCAGATTTTTTTTATCCAGTTGTTTTTTGATAGAATCCATGATGCCCAGTATTGTAATAAGATGTTCAGGAGCTTTTGTAGAAAAACAGACCCACAACATTAAAGATCCAGCAATATATTTAACCATGGACATTGGTACTTCTTAATCCCAGTGTGCACCAAACTTCTTGTGTGTTTGTTTTCCAAAAGCTTTTATTTTGGGTTTCATCTGACCATTGAGCTCAGTCCCAATTGAAGATTTAGTATCGGGCAACTGAATATGCTGGACTCTGGAGTTTGTTCTGGATGATTTGGAGAGGATTGTTTTCCCTCTGATCAGTGTGGTCAAAAGTTTAAAGACAAATACAGAGTGAACGTTTGGGTATAATCATGTTGGAGAAGTTTCAGACGATCACACAACTGCAGACTCACAGAGAAAAGTGCTCTCTGTAAAGAGTGAACAAAGATCAACTTCTTTCAGATTTGTGATAGTTATTACAACTCTTTTAATAACAATTACATTTAATTATTTTAAAACATATTTAAAGTGCATGCATACTGCAGTATTTACGATTAATCATAGCTTTTAGAGTGCAATGATGTGACTTAAAGCATTATTAAATAGCAGAGAATAAAAAGGAATTGACATTTTCTGTATGTTGTCCTCATGTAAGTATTTAAAATACTTAAAAATACATATACACTTACAAACAAATTCACTTTTGTGTTTATTTGTAAAGTATAGTTTATTATTTGTCCTGCTTTCACGAAATTAGATATTAAAAGGGACTTTTATTTTGCTTCTTGGAGCCTGTCGTGTGGTGACGTCATAAGGAGTGCACTGCCGCGCGTCTGTACGCTGAGGAGGTGTCTCTATGAGGTAAATAAAAGGATATAAAATATGATAAAAGTTTTAACAAATGTACTCCCACAACTTAAATGTTATTGAAGCAACTTTAAATAATGTTAAAATATTATAATACTTTATTGTGAAGTACTGAGAGTCTCTTGTACAACGGCAAACATTTGTCAGTTACTCTTGGTCTCTCAAACAAACATACAGTTAACTTTACAGTTTTATAACTCGACATCCATATATATCATAGTGAGATGTGGATCAAAATTTTAACCTCACCCCAATCTTACCATTCACTGCAGTGAAATTTGCATTTATTTTGACTTATTTAACTTTTACCGTTAAATTGCGTGTTCTGAAAAATCTAGCCAAGACCACCATAAGATGTTAGCTGGTTTAAGGTGGCATTCTATTCTTTTTTCAGTAGGGTAGGGCTGCAAGATAAAGAAAAATTACCCTAAATATCACAAATGTGCGTATCACTGCACACATTGCAATGGTTTGCAATAACGGAATAATTTTAATATTTTATAAATAATGTATGTATGAAGTTTATGTCTTACAGCATACCGCTTTTCCCTTCAATATCGTGCAGCCCTAACCTGATGTCAGAGCAACTCCTAAAATGAAATGTGTTTATGTATTTCTATATTACTCACTGTCACAAGATCTTTAAAATGAAAAGTGTTTAAAAACCATGATGAACAACACAAGTGCTGAGAGTTTGTGTTGTAGACCACAGTGTCATGTTATTACATTGAAGATTCTGTTATTGTTAACCCTTTATGTTTATTTGATCATAGTTCATCTATAAATACTGTGAAGAAGTCAAACAAGCAGCGGCTGTCCCAACACATTCAACTACTCTACTATTCTGATCCACTGTTGTAATGATGGAGTGTGTTAAAGAGGAGACTGATCCTGAATCATTCACAATAACACCTCAACATACTCAACAACAAAGAGGTTTGTGTCTAATCTTCATTTATCATTTATAACTGCTAATGTTTTCAAAAGTGTCAGGCTCTGCATGTTTAAAAATCATTAGAATATTAAAGTAAGATTTGATTTAAAGGGCCAGGAAACCCCTTCTTTCAGATCCAGTCTACCTCGTTGTTTTGAACAATGTGATTTAAATTGGTCTGGATGCTGTTAGAAGAGCATTACACAAATCATAAATTTTAAACAACAGCGGCATTACAGAAAGTACTTAACGTAATAAATTAAATCTAATGTCAAGTAAAACAGTTACAGTGGAAAATGACAGTTTTCATTTGTCTAATTATTTTGCCAATTTTCTCACCATTGCACAAGTTACATTTTCAGATTGTCCTATTTACTATATTTATTTTACATTTATTTAACAAAGACATTTTTTTACATTCCAGCAGTCATTATAGGAACTGGTCACTTCTTTGGTCAGAGAGCTATAGATAGACATGTTAAAACTCTTCCATTTCGACCACACAAATAAGTCTTGGCTAAACGAATATTAATCCGACCTTTTTTCCCGCTCAAAATGCAAATAACTTTTTCATTACTATGCCTTAAAAAACTTGCAACAATGCTTATGTATCACTGTATGTTGAGCAGCCGATGCGCGCCTGCCTGCACGATAAATGAGCCTTGTAGTGCTGTAGTCTGTTTTTGCGTATTTCTCTGACACTTTAAAATGCTTTCACCATGTTTGCTGCATTTGCGCGCCTCTTCTCTGTGCAGGGAATTATTCGGTCGCGTCATCAAAGGCCTCATTATTCGGTTCAATTTATTTGGCTATTTCACAAATTATTAGTATTATTTTTTTGCTATTTTGGGCCGAATAATTTCGGTTTCAGTGCATTCAGTGAAAGCCCTTGTGTCATTAATGTTATTCAAACAACCAAAGACAAAGAGAAAATCACTTCTGTAGCTCTAAAAATAATAATAATTTAATTTAATTTATACAATAAAGACAGTGTTATGAATCATTTAATTCGATTTCTGTACCTAATGCTAATTTCAGACCTTACTTAAAGGTACAATTTGTAAGATATTTGCAGTAAAATATCCAAAAACCACTGGTCCGGTGTTATATATTTTGTCCAGCTGATTACTAAAAATATCTATAATGTTTTCAACTACTTTTAAATTATGAGAAAACTGCTGCCCTAAACAGTGACAAGGGGCAGTGCAGTCGCCTGTAAATGACGTTAATATCTACTTTACCCTTTGTTACCGCCTTTACTGACGTAAAAACCACATGACAACAGTGTCGTGGACAAATGCGGAAGTAATAGCGTCTATCAGGCCACACCCTTTTTTTATGGTAAGTTTGTTCATCTGAACACTTAATTCTGTGCTATGTAACAAACCATCGTATTGGACTAATACTGTAACATCTATGACTAACAGTTGCGTTTTGAGCATTACATGAAACCTTACATAATAAAAAAAAAAGATGTCATCAAACACAACATTTATAAAACTTGATTACTTTACCTCATGTGTAACATGATCTCTCGTTCCCGTCTGATTGATGGCCATCAGCGTTTGAGTTAAAGACAACAAATCTCATCAGTCCATGCTGCTCAGAGCATCATTAATCTACGTCATTGTTATTGATTTGATCTGGCGCCCTCTAGCGGCGCGGATTATACAAATTGCATCTTTAATGTGTAACTTTATCTTTTTTATGAATGTTTGCAATTTCTTTATTTGTTATTAGATTTTTCCCACCCCCTTTTTGCTGATCCAAAACATAATCTGATCCGTCCATCAAAAAACATAATGTAATACGAACCGTGAGTTTTGTGAACCGTCACACCTCTAGTAAAGTTAGTACACAGTGATAGCCATAAATGCAATGCTACTAATAATTGGCATAATAATTTATTTCGGTGTTTCAGTTTTCGGCCTTGGTTTCATCTTTTTCGGTTTCGCAAATGATGCTAGGCTTGGGCGGTAATATGGTATACTGCGGGATCTAAAAATAGCAAAGGTATCAGTTTCAATACTGTCATAAATAACAAAGCACTTATATAGCAGATCAAATATTAAATATAATTTAATTAACACCTAAAAATGCGTATGCGTGGTTGTCATCACATGACTGCGTGAAAGAGAAAGTGAGGGGGGAAGATGGCAAGTCGCACACCGAGTGACCTGGTCTCGAAAAAGAACACAACTTCTGCAGTTTGGCAGTATTTCGGGTTTGGACCGAAGGAGAAGGGAGAGGCGGTAAATACGAACGAGGCAATATGCAATTTGTGCAAAAAAAGTGACCACGAATGGGTCTATTTGCACTTTTTTTGGTGAAGAGCTTTACATCATAATTTTGTAACTACTCACGGTAATACTGTATACTAGTGATAGACCGATATTTGCAAGTTTTATATGTATCGGCATCGGCTGATACATGGCTGCCGTGTTCGCAAGCGATTGCAGGTCATGTGACTAAAAACAACCAACCTTTCCATGACAACATCGAAATCTCGGCCTAACAGCTGATCATAGCCGAACAAAACGTGTTTTTATTTCTCATCTCTATGGGGTGGTTTAAAGGACAGGGATTAGACTAGTCCTAGACTAAAATGTAAAGAACTGTCCAAACTAATAACATCTTTTTTTTAACATATCTTAAAATACATCAGTGCCCTGTGTTTTGCCTCAAAATGGACAGAAGTAATGTTTTTAGTAAGGCATGTTTGTTAAAACTAGTTATATTTCCTAATTAAACTAAGCTCTAGTACTAGTACAGGTAATTCTGCTGATTTTTTGTAGAGTGCAGTTCATAGCACCCTCACCTGTTTTTACTATTTGTTTAATATAGTTTTTTTAAGTTCAATAAATGTTACTTTTTTAAATTGAGACTTGTAACATTTGGCATCATCATTGTGTCATTTTTATGACGTAAATTGAGTGAGCAAAAGCAGTATCGGCTCAAGAAAACCGGCAGCCTGAATCGGTATCGGCACTTAAAAAAAAAAATCCATATCGGTCGACCCCTACTGTATACCGAGGTAAAACAGGGAAGAGGTTTGCCCATATGAAGCAGTGTTTTTTTACCTGACGGGAGGGGTTCAGGTGGAACAGTCACAGCGCTTGCGGTCCGCGTAGAACTCCCTGTTAAAAATTTTGCGAGGTGCACGTCAGGCTACGGATACCCTACGGCGTAGAGCTTACGCACGACTATAAATTGGGCTTAAGATCTGCATATGGGGTTCAATGTTGTTCTTGCTACTTCGCCCCTCTGCGGTTATAGGTTGCTGCTATAATCACTTTGATTCATATTACAAACAGCAATAAAATTACAAAAGCTACGTAACATTAAAAGTAATTTTAACCAGTAAGCGCACAGAAAAGGAGCGAATGCGCAAGGACCCTTCACATTTCCGATTTATTTTTAGTCATTGGACCAAAGGGTGGTTCCCTTACAATGGCAGAATTAGATTTTCTTATATTAAAGTCAAATGAAAAAGCAAATTCCAATTTTTTAACGTTACTATATTTATTTCAGACTCTGTGGAAGTGAAAGAGGAAGATCATGAACACAATGAAATAAAGGATGAAGATCAGGACCACAATTTTATGACTGACAGCTGCTCAGAAACTTATGAGAATTCCTCTCAAGAAAGAGTTGAAGCCAAAAATGTTTTTGAATGCCATCTTTGTGGTAAGAGTTACTCAAAAAAAGCTCAACTAACGCGTCACCTAAGGATTCACACTGAGGCGCCTCACCCATGCTCCCACTGTGAAAAGATCTTCATCCATAAAAGTAAACTGGTGTATCACATGAGGATTCACACAGGTGAGAGGCCTTTTGCTTGCCCTCACTGTGATAAACGTTTTATTAATAAAGGAAAACTTAATGTTCACATAAAGACTCACAGTACTGAAACGCCGTACATTTGCCCTCAATGTGGAAAGTCTTTCACATGTAAAGAATATCTTCATAATCATATAGCAACTCACATTCAGACAAAACTTGTATCATGCCCTCTGTGTGGAAAGAGTTTTTCAAATAAGAGTAACTTAAATGCTCATGTGAAACTGCACACTAGTGATGGGCCGCTTACCTGCTCTCATTGTGGAAAGAGTTTCTTAGGTAAAGCACGTCTAGAAAATCACATAAGAGTTCACACTAGAGAGAAACCTTACACATGCCCTCAGTGTGATAAGAGCTTTAAACAACCGGGAGCTCTTAGGGATCACATACGAGTTCATACAGGTGAGAGACCTTACTCATGTCAACAGTGTGGTAAAAGTTTTAAACAACAAGGAGCTCTTGGGTATCACATGCGAATTCATACAAGTGAGAGGCCTTTCTCATGCCATCTGTGTGATAAGAGGTACATAAATATAAACAGTCTCAAACAACATTTGCAGGTTCACTCAAATGAAAGACCTTTTAGCTGCGATCAGTGCGATAAGAAGTTTTTTTTTTCATCTGTGCTTAAAGCGCACCTAGAGACTCATTCAGATGAGAGGCCGTATATCTGTTCAGTTTGTGGGAAGAGTTTTCAATCACACAGAAAAGTTAAAGAGCACCAGAAAATACATACAGGTGTTAGAAAACATGTGTGCTCTGTGTGTGATAAAGCCTTTCTGAGAGCCCCAGACCTAAAGCGGCACCAAAAGATCCATGAAGAAAAACCCTAAAAGTGCTCAGATTGTGTAAAGAGTTGTATTGAGTTTGGGAAGCTGATAAAACACAAGTGACTCACAGAGAAAAGTGCTGTCCACAAAGAGTGAGCAAAGATCAACTTCAGTCTTTAGGTCCATGCACATGGTATGTTTCCAACCAAAAGAAAATGTGAGACTAAATGTGAGAATAACAGAAAGACGATTGCAG
Organism: Paramisgurnus dabryanus; assembly: GCF_030506205.2. Lineage (NCBI taxonomy): Eukaryota > Metazoa > Chordata > Actinopteri > Cypriniformes > Cobitidae > Paramisgurnus > Paramisgurnus dabryanus. The sequence goes on from NC_133338.1 coordinate 52,752,166, forward strand.
TAGACAAGAACGTAGATTATTTTTGTTGATAACTTTTTTGTTTTTTCATCTAAAATTATTAGGTTTACCTAGGTTTTCAGTTTGCTTATCCAATCTCAATTTTACATCCTTTTGTGCCCTTTTCGGCTTGACCCAGGTATTGCTGCTTGCAGCTATAATAGTTAGATTTAATAGTTTTTGTTACCTACAAATCAAATTTGATCAGAGACCAAACAGATCCTCTCAGATTTTTTTTATCCAGTTGTTTTTTGATAGAATCCATGATGCCCAGTATTGTAATAAGATGTTCAGGAGCTTTTGTAGAAAAACAGACCCACAACATTAAAGATCCAGCAATATATTTAACCATGGACATTGGTACTTCTTAATCCCAGTGTGCACCAAACTTCTTGTGTGTTTGTTTTCCAAAAGCTTTTATTTTGGGTTTCATCTGACCATTGAGCTCAGTCCCAATTGAAGATTTAGTATCGGGCAACTGAATATGCTGGACTCTGGAGTTTGTTCTGGATGATTTGGAGAGGATTGTTTTCCCTCTGATCAGTGTGGTCAAAAGTTTAAAGACAAATACAGAGTGAACGTTTGGGTATAATCATGTTGGAGAAGTTTCAGACGATCACACAACTGCAGACTCACAGAGAAAAGTGCTCTCTGTAAAGAGTGAACAAAGATCAACTTCTTTCAGATTTGTGATAGTTATTACAACTCTTTTAATAACAATTACATTTAATTATTTTAAAACATATTTAAAGTGCATGCATACTGCAGTATTTACGATTAATCATAGCTTTTAGAGTGCAATGATGTGACTTAAAGCATTATTAAATAGCAGAGAATAAAAAGGAATTGACATTTTCTGTATGTTGTCCTCATGTAAGTATTTAAAATACTTAAAAATACATATACACTTACAAACAAATTCACTTTTGTGTTTATTTGTAAAGTATAGTTTATTATTTGTCCTGCTTTCACGAAATTAGATATTAAAAGGGACTTTTATTTTGCTTCTTGGAGCCTGTCGTGTGGTGACGTCATAAGGAGTGCACTGCCGCGCGTCTGTACGCTGAGGAGGTGTCTCTATGAGGTAAATAAAAGGATATAAAATATGATAAAAGTTTTAACAAATGTACTCCCACAACTTAAATGTTATTGAAGCAACTTTAAATAATGTTAAAATATTATAATACTTTATTGTGAAGTACTGAGAGTCTCTTGTACAACGGCAAACATTTGTCAGTTACTCTTGGTCTCTCAAACAAACATACAGTTAACTCAAACATGCACATGGTATGTTTCCAACCAAAAGAAAATGTGAGACAGTGCATTAAGCTTTCTTTTAGGTGGTAACGTAAGCCCATGATAAGTTCTCGCCAAGTGCTTGCTCCAACTTTGGTGCAGCATGGAGCCAGTCCCAGTGGAAGGGTGGTAACCATTTGCATAGACCAAAAGATTGGAAAAGGAGTGCACATAAGCCTCACAGCTGAATTATTCCCAACAAATTAATTTCTGTATGTTATCTAGAGCATGTTATTTTAATGGAGTGAATCTTTTTTATTGGTTTTTAACTGTACTTTAAAATAAATCATGCAACATGTATAAGCTTGTTTTGTTTCTTTCCTTTTGAATTGATAACTTATCATTAGTAAACTTCATGCTAAGAAGATAAGGGCTTGTCTGCCCTTGTCTTTCATTATATATCTCAGACACAATCCAGGTGAGAGTTTTTGGCACCTTTAATAATATGAGCTAATAAAGCTGTGGATTCATTAAAGTAACACAATTGAAAATTGGGGAAAATGTAATTATGAGAAATTATTGGCCCTCTTTTATTTAATAGTTTTTGTTACCTACAAATCAAATTTGATCAGAGACCAAACAGATCCTCTCAGATTTCTATCAGAGAAAGTCTGAGTTTGATTTTTTTATTCCTGTTAGTATTTGATAGAATCCATGATGCCCAGTATTGTAATAAGATGTCCAGGAGCTTTGGTAGAAAAACAGACCTACAACATTAACATCCTAAGACTTGAGCTTTGTTTTTTCAGATTTCTTCCAGCTATTTTGGGGTTACTCAGACTCTGATTATAAGTTACCTCACTTTCTGATACAGGATTGACTTACCCAGTTGTCTCTGGTTAAACCTACCTCTCATTTTGAAATCGAAAACTCAGAGTTTCCCTCATTTCAGGGTTAACATACAAGAGTTTTCACCTAACCACCTTTCTGAAACGGGCCCCAGGTCTTAGGAGGTCAAAGATCCAGTAGTATATTCAACCATGGACATTGGTACTTTTTTTTTTTCTTTGTGCACCAAACTTATCTTGTGTGTTTGTTGTCTAAAAGCTTTTATTTTGAATTTCATCTGACTGTAGAGCTCAGTCCCATTTGAAGTTTTACTCGGGGCAACTGAATATACTGGACTTTGGAGTTTGTTTGCTCTCTCCTGCAGTCCAGTTGATGGCGGTAATACACCGTTATTGAACACTACAAGAAGAAGAAAAACGTCAATCTTGGACATTAAAGGGACTTTTATTTTGCTCTCGGGGCCTGCCGTATGGTGACGTAATAAGGAGTGCGCTGCTGCTCGTTTGTCGGCTGAAGGAAGATTGAGGCATTTGTGTGAGGTAAATAAAACGGTACAAAATATGATATAATTTTTTTAACACGTATTCCAAAAACGTAAATGTTACTTAAGCATTTTTAGATAATATTAGAATATTGTAATACTTTATTGTGAGAGTATTGTACAACGGCAAACATTTATCTGGGGCATGTTCAATCTCACACCGGTGCGCAACGTTTTGCTACGGTTTCCGGGTTGAACGACATGTTTCCTGGAAACGGTGTGCAACGGAATGCAACAGGTTTTAGAAGCGTTTTCTCTTGTTTGGTGGGTGTGTCAGAAATGTCAGCCCAATCAGCGGCAAGATGTATAAAACCACGCGATAGTAAAGAGACAGCTCTCTCAATGGGTTCAAGTTGGAATGTTGTCTTTCATTTTGGACAGTAAGGTCAGTGATTGTAACATCGAGGGTATTTTACAGTATTAAACACACATTTATAACGATTTCATCAGGCTTTAGAAACATTTAAAAAAGAACACAAAGAATGGCCTCTCAGCTACCGTAGTTGCAACTCTTGCGTCATCACAACAGGGTGTTCAATGCATCACCGTTTCAGTTTAATAAACGTTGTGCTACGTTTTGTCGGGGCTGAACGCAGCCCAGTTAAAGTCGCCATGAAACGGAAGTAGCGATTGCCTTATTTTCCCCGTGGTGACGTATATCCGAATGAAACGGCTTTTGAGATGAACTAAGGCAGGGCTGGATTTGAATTTGTCCATCGAGATCTGATTGGATCGTTTGAAGTTGGGTCGTGTTGCTAATTGCTAATCACTGCGATCTTCTCCCGGACCCCGCCCACCTGCCATACTTTTGACCGGAAGTGAAGAGAGATCGTTTTGAGGAGGGGAGGAGATTTGCATTTTTGATTAAAGATTATGAGCACACACGAATTTTTAAAAAATAATGAAGCTCACAGATAAGTCATTTGTTAATAATACCACACTATTAAAAATACATATATAGTTTTTCATTTCAATTTCATTGCGACTTTAACTTTACACTTGTTCTCTAAAACAAATGAAGAGTTTGGTTCCAAAACGAGATAACTTCATTTTTTATTTTTTAAAAATCTCGTTTTTTGATTGTGGATTCCAACTGATAACAAACAAACTGCAGTTAGTTTGTTTTGATTTAAGCCTTTACAAAAAAAAAAAACAAAAAAAAAATACAGCGTTATCTTGTTCAGAGTTTTATAAATCCACTATATTCATGTATCTATATAATAAGTTGGAGATCAAAATGTAAATCTTAAAGGGATAGTTAACCCAAAAATAAAAATTCTGTCATAATTTATTCACCCTCATGTTGTTACAAACCTGTATAAATTTCGTTGTTCTGATGAACAAAGGCAGATGTTTTGAGAAATGTTTATAACCAAACCGTTTGTGGACCCCATTCACTTCCACAGTAGGAATAAAGAATAGCCTACAATGGAAGTAAATGGGGTCTACGAATGGTTTGGTTACTTAAAAAACACCTTGATTTCTCAAAATATCTGCCTTATGTTCATCCAAACAACGAAATTTATACAGGTTTGTAACAACATGAGAGTGAGTAAATGATGGCAGAATTTTTGTTTTTGGGTGAACCCTTTAATTTCTTGAAAATCTTACCATTCACTGCAGCTTTATGTGAATTTTACATCTTACTTACCTTTTAACATTAAAGGTATATCGAAATTACTGCAATTATCACTAATGTGTGTATCGCAGCACACATTGCAATAGTTTGCAATATAACTACATAACTTTATAAAATATTACAATTATTCATAGGGTTAAGTTTTTTGTACAGATAGCAGAGAGACTTTCGAGTCAGAGAGAGTGATGCTTTCTTTTTCCAGAGTAATGTGAAGCAAATTATTATTAATCAAACTGATTTACAAATGTACAAGATTATTGTATTGTATATCGTTTATTTAATTATATAGCAACTTACTGCATATCATATTTTTTCCTTTAATATCATGCAGCTCTAACCTGTTCTCAGACCAACAGAGTAAACAGTGTCATGTTATTACATTGAAGATTTTGTCATTGTTTACCCTTTTTGTTTATTTGATCATAGTTCATCTATAAATACTGTGAAGAAGTCAAACAAGCAGCTGCTGTCACAACACATTCAACTACTCTACTATTCTGATCCACTGTTGTAATGATGGAGTGTGTTAAAGAGGAGACTGATCCTGAATCATTCACAATAACACCTCAACATACTCGACAACAAAGAGGTTTGTGTCTAATCTTTATTTATCATTAATAACTGCTAAAGTTTACAAAGTGTCAGGCTTTGGTTATAAAATCAGAGATTTGATTTAAGTGTATATAGAATTGTTGAGGCTAACAATGTGTATTTCCGTTTAAATAACGTGTAAGGGTTGTCTGACCGCTCTAAATGTGTTGAGCCTCAACCTTTGATTATTATAATAATTTTCTATCTAAGTGTACATGGAAACAATGGCATGATTATACAAAGCTGCATCATCGTATGCTTTGTTGTTTATGAGTTTGTGGTTTTCGTCTGTCTGTACAACATGAATGTCGTCTCGTCAATAAATGTGATCAAGGAACAAGTGGCAGTGTTGTTCTTGCTACTTCGGCCCTCAGTGGTTATAGTTTGCTGCTGTAATCCCTTCGATTCGTATTACAAACAGTGAGAGAATTTTTTTTTGGAGTCAGATAAAATTACCAAAATTAAATAACATTAATAAAAGTAATTTTAGAAAGTAAAGCTAATGAAGACTGAATGCGCAAGGACCCTTCGCCATGCCGATTTCTTTTCGCTATTGGGCTAACGGATGGTTGCCTGAATGGCAGAATTTGTTTTTTTTATTAAATTGGATTTTGCTTTTTTATTTGACTTTTTTTACGTTACTATATTTATTTCAGACTCTATGGAAGAGAATAAGGAGGATGAAGAACACAATGAAAGAAAGGATCAAGATCAGGACCACAATTTTATGACTGACAGCTGCTCAGAAACTGATGATAATTCTCTTCAAGAAAGAGTTAAAGACAAACATTTTTTTGAATGCCATCTTTGTGGTAAGACTTTCTTACAAAAAGGGAACCTCATGTATCATCTAAAGATTCACACTGGTGACAAGCCTTATGCTTGCTCCCACTGTGAGAAGACTTACATCAAAAAAAGTAGACTTGAGGATCACATGAGGATTCACACAGGTGAGAGGCCTTTTGCTTGCCCTCAGTGTGATAAACGTTTCATTAGTAAAGCAAGACTTAATGTTCACATAAATACTCACAGTACTGAAAGTCCATACGTCTGCCCTCAATGTGGAAAGACTTGCGCATGTAAAGAATATCTTTATAATCATATAATAACTCACATTAAGACAAAGCATTTCACATGCCCTCAGTGTGATAAGAGTTTTACACAACTGGGATCTCTTAGGCATCACATACGAGTTCATACAGGTGAGAGACCTTTCTCTTGCAATCTGTGTAATAAGAGTTTTAAACAAAAGGGAGCTCTTCAGTATCACATGGGAATTCATTCAGGTGAGAGGCCTTTCGCCTGCCATCTGTGTGATAAGAGGTACATACATGCATATAGTCTCAAACTTCATCTGACGGTTCACTCAAATGAAAAACCTTTTAGCTGCGATCAGTGCGATAAGAAGTTCGTTTTGGCATCTGCGTTTAAAGCGCACCTAGAGACTCATTCAGGTGAGAGGCCATATCTGTGTTCTGTTTGTGGGAAGGGTTTTCAATCACACAGAAATGTTAGGGTGCACCAGAAAATACATACAGGTGTGAGAAATCATGTGTGCTCTGTGTGTGATAAAGCCTTTCTGAGAGCCTCAGACCTAAAGCGGCACCAAAAGATCCATAAAGAAAAATCCTAAAATTGCTCACATTGTTGAAAGAGTTTTATTGAGTTTGGGAAGCTGATAAAACACAAGTGACTCACAGAGAAAAGTGCTGTCCACAAAGAGTGAACAAAGATCAACTTCAGTCTTTAGGTCCATGCACATGGCATGTTTCCATCCAAAAGAAAACGTGACACAGTGCATTCAGCTTGCTTTTGGGTGGAAATGTAACCCCATGATGAGCTCTGGCCAAGTGTTCGCTCCAACTTTGGCATGGAGCCAGTCCCGGTGGAAGAGGGGTAACCATCTGCATGGACCTAATGACTTAAGTTGATCTTTGGTCACTCTTTGGTCATCAGTAACCGGAATTGGGCAGGGTTATATTATTAAACTGCTGCATGTTATCCTGTATTACTTTGTGTGTTATGATGTTACGATAATAATGCACACTCGAGGTGAGGTATGGACTTTGATTGGGCCAGTTAGAAAAAAGACCTAAATCTCCTCATGATGGCTCTATTCCGGTTTATTGAGCGTAATGATGACTTTGTAGATAAAGTGAATCTTTTATATAGTTTGTTAACTGTACCTTTAAATAAATCATGCAACATGTATAAGCGTATTGTGTTTCTTTCTTTTTGAATTGATAACCTATCATTAGTGAACTTCATGAATGGTGTTTTTCATGTTGAGAAGGGCTTATCTGCCCATGTCTGTCATTTATAAGATACAGTCCTGGTCAAAATTATTGTAATATGAGCTAATAAGGCTGTGGAAAATGTATTTTTAAAAAAAATCATAATTTAACCTTTTATTCAAGTAACACAATTGAACATTGGGACCAAACAGATCTTCTCAGATTTCTATCAGAGAAAGTCAGAGTTTGATTTTTTTATCCTGTTGGTATTTGATAAAATCCATGATGCCCAGTTTTGTAGTAAGATGTCCCGGAGCTTTGGTAGAAAACGTACCTACCTCTTAGTTTTGCACGTTCACAAATCGAAAACAACTTGCTCTGACATTTCTTAAAATACATCAGTACGAGTGTTGTGTCTTAAAGGCGCTCTAAGCGAATAATGTGCGACGTCACTTCCTGTTGATGTTTGAACTGTTTTCAAACAGACAGAGCGTAGCTAACTCCTCCCCCTCCCCCTCCCTTTCGTGCTTTCATGAACGTGCCCAACCCCCACCCCCAAATCCTTCTTGTCGTTTATTGGCTGGAATACTTTGTTTTGTTTTGTGCTGCTAGGTTTGGCCATTTGTTGATATTGCCGTTTGTGAAGCCTGGGCTGTCTACAGAGATCGCGTTTTTTTACAGTTTGATCAGCGGACAGGCAGCAAGCAGATAGTGAGGAGATGTTTCCGGTATGTAACAAAAAATGTTTTATGGTCTAAAACGCTTCAATTCGCTTAGAGCACCTTTAAGATACACAAAAGTAGTGTTTATTTATAAATTATGCTTTTAAAAATGAACTAAATATCCTGTTTAACTAAGCCCTAGTCCTGGTTTAAGTTAATCCCCGTCTGAGAAACCACCCTTATAAGAACAACATCAATCTTGGACATTAAAAGGGATTTTTTTATTGCCTGTCAATGTTAGCTTTATTAATATAGCACTATTTAAACAACACATGTTGACCAATGTGCTTTACAACATTTCATTATATAAAAAAATAGTTACATTATTGATGGGTTTCAATATACAATATGTTACAAAGTTATATACAATTTGTAAATACAAATATTAAGGGACTTTTATTTTGATTCTCAGAGCCTACCGTGTGGTGACGTCATACGGCGTGCGCTGCCTGCCTGCTCGTTTGTCGGCTGAAGTAAGATAGAGATGTTTGTGTGAGGTACATAAAACGATACATATTTAATTTTTTAACATGCATGTAATTTTTCAACAACTTAAATGTTACTGAAGCATTTTTAGATAATATTAGAATATTGTTATACTTTATTGTGAAGTACTGATAGTATTGTACAACTGCAAACATTTATCAGTTAACTTTAACGTTACACTTGTTCACTGAAACAAATGAAGAGTTTGGTTCCAAAACGAGATAACTCTGTTTTTTCCCCAAGTGATATCAAGCAAACTTTTACCGCATGTCACTTTTTTCCTTTTAATATGGTGCAGCCCTAACCAGTGTCATGTTATTACATTGAAGATTCTGTCATTGTTTATCTTTTATGTTTATTTGATCATAGTTCATCTATAAATACTGTGAAGAAGTCAAACAAGCATCTGCTGTCACAACACATTCAACTACTCTACTATTCTGATCCACTGTTGTAATGATGGAGTGTGTTAAAGAGGAGACTGATCCTGAATCATTCACAATAACACCTCAACATACTCAACAACAAAGAGGTTTGTGTCTAATCTTCATTTATCATTAATAACTGCTAAAGTTTATAAAAGTGTCAGGCTTTGGTTATAAAATCATTAGAGTTGTGTAATATAGTGATCATTTGATTTAAAGGGTCATGAAACCCTTTCTTTTAGCTCTAATCTAACTTATTGTTTTGAACAATGTGATTTAATGGGTGTGGTTGCTGTCAGAAGGGCATTACATAAATCGTATATTTCTAACAACAGAAGCATTTCAGAAATAACTAAATATAATATTGATCGTTTCGATTGAGCTGTGCCTGCATTTGTTGTTCAGGATTAATGTAACCTACCATAACTCCTTAACCATATATACCTCTTTTGCACAATACCATGAACAGTTGACTTTTTAGATGTTTATAGTGGATTCATTGCATAATTCATTGTATTATATTACAAAAATACTGTAGTTAATGATAATGCAAGGGTGTTTTCTTATACAGCATCTATGAAAGTCACAGGAAATTTTATATTGTTCTTTTTTTGCCTGCCGTTTTAAGGACATTTCATTGTGTAATGGCATAAACGACATAATGAATAACAATACATTATAAATACAAATATATATGAAGAGTTTGGTTCTTAAATGAGATTTTATAAATGATACTATGTTTATTTCAGACTTGGTGGAAGTGAAAGAGGAAGATCAAGAACACAATGAAATGAAGGATGAAGATCAGGATCACAGTTTTAGGACTGACAGCTGCTCAGAAACTGATGAGAATTCCTCTCAAGAAAACGTTAAAGCCAAAAATGTTTTTGCGTGCCATCTTTGTGTTAAGACTTATTCAAAAAAAGGTCAACTAACGCGTCACCTAAGGATTCACAATGAGGCGCCTCACACATGCTCCCACTGTGAGAAGACTTTTATCCATAAAAGTAAACTTGTGCGTCACATGATGATTCACACAGATGAGAGGCCTTTTTCCTGCCCTCAGTGTGATAAACGTTTCATTAACAAAGAAAAACTTAATGTTCACATGAAGACTCACAGTACTGAAAGGCCGTACATCTGCCCTCAATGTGAAAAGACTTACACGTGTAAAGAATATCTTCATCAGCATTTAAAAACTCACAATCAGACAAAGCCTTTCTCATGCCATCAGTGTGGAAAGAGTTTTTCATATAAGAGAAGCTTAAATGCTCATGTGAGACAGCACACTAGTGATGGGTCGTTCACCTGCTCTTACTGTGAAAAGAGTTTCTCATTTAAAACAAATCTAGAGAATCACATAAGAATTCACACTGGAGAGAAACCTTTCACATGCCCTCAGTGTGATAAGAGCTTTAAACAACAAGGAGCTCTTAGGTATCACATACGAGTTCATACAAATGAAAGACCTTTCTCTTGCCATCTGTGTGATAAGAGTTTTAAACAGCAAGTAGCTCTTGGGTATCACATGGCAATTCATACAGGTGAAAAGCCTTTTTCATGCCATCTGTGTGATAAAAATTTTAAACAACAAGGATCTCTTCGGTATCACATGGGAATTCATACAGGTGAGAGACCTTTCTCATGCCATCTGTGTGATAAGAGGTACATAAATATAAACAGTCTCAAACAACATTTGCAGGTTCACTCAAATGAAAGACCTTTTAGTTGCGATCAGTGCGATAAGAAGTATGTTTCAGCATCTCAGCTTAAAGAGCACCTAGAGACTCATTCAGATGAGAGGCCGTATTTCTGTTCAGTTTGTGGGAAGAGTTTTCAATCACACAGAAAAGTTAAAGAGCACCAGAAAATACATACAGGGGTGAGAAAACATGTGTGCTCTGTGTGTGATAAAGCCTTTCTGAAAGTCTCAGACCTGAAGCGGCACCAAAAGATCCATAAAGAAAAATCCTGAAAGTGCTCACAATGTTGAAAGAGTTTTATTGAGTTTGGGAAGCTGATAAAACACAAGTTACTGTATATCTCACAGAGAAAAGTGCTGTCCGTTAAAGAGTGAGCAAAGATCAACTTCAGTCTTTATGTCCAAGCACATGGTTACCCATCTTCCACTGGGATTAACTCCATGCTGCACCTAAGCTGAAGCAAACGTTCAGCCAGAGATCAAAACCTGCTCGCGTTTCCACCAAAAAGAGAGCTGAATGCATCACCATTGACCAGAATCACCCAGGGTTATATTATTAAACTGCTGCGTGTTATGTTGTATTACATTAAGTGTTTTTGTTACATGTTATGTAAGGAAAATTTCACAATGGGCCGTTTTATTATTTGATGATAAGGCACACCTGGGACCGGTTGCACCAGCTGGGGGTAAACCCGGTCGTGAGACTAGTCTGGACATAAAATTTACAGCTTTTGCACCATCTAGGCGTAGGGCACATCTAAAAATAAATCTTACATGTAATCAAAGGTAGGCGAGACTTACAACTTTTTTACGTCCTGCTGGTGCAACCGGCCCCTGTGGTGGTAACGCAGCCACAACACAAACCTGAGTTGATGTCTCGACTTTCATTGGGCCAGTAAGAAAAAAAGACCTAAATGTCCTCATCATTTCTCTTTTCTATGGTTTATTGAGCATAATGATGACTTTGTAGATACAGTGGTGACCATCATAAGGAGATTTAGGTCATTTTCCTTACTGGCCTCCTTCATGTCTGGACCTAAACCCCATCAGACAAGTTTTTTGCTACCACTGTATATTTATGGTTTATTTGTTTAAATTAAAGGTGACATGGAATGATTGAACGGGGTATTTATCCTTGTTCTGTGATGTGACATGTAGACAAAATATTTTTTGTTTGAGTCTGTAATGCCTTAGAAGCTTCCTAAAAACCTCTCTCAGATCGCTCTATTAGGGTGGGGGATTTTAAACAAGTGGTTTTGCACCTATTTGGCTCCCCCTACTGGCTTAACTTACAATCTCATTACTGATTGGCTGACTTTGCTGCCACTCAAAAAATTTAGCCAATTATTTTAAAGTGGAGGGGCAGTGAGATGCCTGTGATGTCATAAGCATCAGTTTTTCAGATTGGGCCGTTTTCTGGCTAACATTTCTAAAAGAGGAATTTCTATCAGACTGAGATGTTTAGCATGTCTAGCACTTTTTGTATGTTCGTGAATGCGGGTAGGTAGACTACCATTATTCAACAAAGACAAGGTAAAAATGGTTTTTCATTCTCTGTCCCCTTTAAAATTTTGTTAATCTGGGTGTAATCATATGGAACTGTAAAGCTGACTGTATACTAGGGCTGTCCGCGTATGCGCGTCGTCTGCATGATATTATTTTCGTCACAGTAGGTTCCCTGGTCGTCCATGCACGCCTTCAATGTGCAGTCAAAAATGTATCTCAGAATAAATTGTACCCGGCCCTTAATGCGGTCAAGAGACCTGGAACTAGGTGTGTTTTGAATAAAAAATAATGCACACTTGTTTCTCAACAAATGAGAGCCTAGTGGTATAAATTATAGTAATTAGCCATTTAAAGGTTCAGTGTGTAGATGTTTAGCTGCATCTAGTGGTGAGATTTGCAAACCAGCGGCTCAGTCCACAGCTCACTGCTCGCTTTCGAAACGCATAGGGAAGTTACGGTAGCCGCCACAGGACAAAAGGTCAATGTCTGAGACATCGTAGTGACAAAACGCTCTCTATAGACCATTTCAGCAGTAACAACATAAACAAGCGGCTGTCGCGGTCCGCACGTAACTTCCGGTAAACTTTGCTAAGAATAAATAACAACAAAGTTCTTTAAACGTAGTTTATTTATATAACAAGCAAAAAAACAACACACAGATTACCTAGGAAACCAAAACATTTGTTATTTTCGACGAGGCATTCGTTCAAGAGATCAGTTTAGTAAGTAATCAGACCATAAAAAAAACGAAACAGGAAGTAAGGTTCGGATCCAGACGTGTCACGTGCGTCCGATGAAACGTCTATAGAACAGTGTGTCCATTTAGGGCTACAGTATAGGTCTGACTATAAACATTGCTAAAGAATCAGTTCATGTCCTATATAGATGGCAGCAACAAAAACAAACGCTATATCAACTTTCTACACAGAGCTAATGTTATTGTGTAAAATTAATGTATACAATGTTAAATACAGATCCTTAAATTCTTGACTTTCCAATCATGAATGGTGTGTTTTCTTGTTGGGAAGAAACAAATTTTAAATAAATCATGTAATAACATGTATAAGCTTGTTGTGTTTCTTTCCTTTTGAATTGATACCTAATCATTATTGAAGTTCATGAATGGTGTTTTTTCATGTTGAGAAGAGAAGGGCTTGTCTGCCCATGTCCGTCATTTTATATATATATATATATATATATATATATATATATATATATATATATATATATATATATATATAATCAGGCACAGTCCTGGTGAGAATTATTGGCACCCTTAGTCAGATGAGCTATAAGGCTGTGTTAAATATTAAATTGCAGAGAATAGAAAGGAATTGAACTTCCCTGTATGTTATCCTCATGTAAGTATTTAAAATACATTCATTATGTTCATTATTTGTCCTGCTTTTCACGATGTTGGACCTAAAAAAGAACGGGACCTTTATTTTGCTTTTCGGAGCCTGTCGTGTGGTGACGTCAAAAGGAGAGCGCTGCTGCTCGTCTGTCGATGGAAGATTGAGGTGTTTTGTGAGGTAAATTAAACGGTATTATTACATTTTTTAACAAATGTACTCCAACAACAACAATTTAAATGTTACTGAAGCAACTTTAGATAATATTAGAATATTGTAATAATTTATTGTATAATTTATTGAGAGTCGGCAAGCATTTATCAGTTACGCTCTCTCTTGGTCTCTCAAACAAACAAACAAACAAACATAACGTTACATACAGTTTTATTAATCCACTACATCCATACATTTCATGATGGAATTCCCATCAAAATTTAAATATTCATTCTTTGAAAATCTTACCATTCAGCTATTTATAATTTTTACTAAATTAAGTTAACATGTTCTAGGGCTGCAAGGTATTCAAAATGTATTTCTGTATTACACACCGCCACAAGATCTTTGAAATGAAAAGTGTTTAAAAACCATGACAAACAACACAAGTGCTGAGAGTTTGTGTTGTAGACCACAGAGTAAACAGTGTCATGTTATTACATTAAAGATTCTTTCATTGTTAACCCTTTATGTTTATTTGATCATAGTTCATCTATAAATACTGTGAAGAAGTCAAACAAGCAGCTGCTGTCACAACACATTCAACTACTCTACTATTCTGATCCACTGTTGTAATGATGGAGTGTGTTAAAGAGGAGACTGATCCTGAATCAGTCACAATAACACCTCAACATACTCAACAACAAAGAGGTTTGTGTCTAATCTTCATTTATTATTAATAACTCCTAAAGTTTGTAAAGTGTCAGGCTCTGGTTATAAAATCTTTAGAGCTGTATTACAATATACAGTAGTAAGATCTGAAACCCCTTCTTTCAGCTCCACATACTTACACTCTTACATAAGGAAAACAAACATTTGCAACCCCTAAAAGCCTCTCTCAACTGCAGTACTACATGATATTAAGCAGGGGGCACAGTTTATGGTTTCTGTATCGATTGTGAATTTAATCTGATCATAAAGACGAGTATTAGTTTAGTGTCTAAAGATTGTAGTTTTAGAGGTTGTTTACACCTCAGGATATGAACATTTTAAGCTTGTCCACTTTCGACCACATTCAGAGGTAGTTGAAAAAGCATTAGACCGAATTGCTTTTGTGATGTAGATGTTGTCAAATGTGTTTAAGCAGCTACAAAAGACAACTTTCTCTCTGCCTATTGATGTATGTGATGTACTGAGCACAATGTTTTTACATCTATCCTAACTTCTAGTGCGAACTTAAGTGTTCAGCGCAAAGTTATTATATATTTTTTATTTTTTAAGAAAGCTAATTTTTATTTAGTTTTGTTATTTTTTTTTATTGTTTATTGCCTAGCTTTTCGGTGAACTACAGCTCTATGTAGTAAATGTCACTCCATCGGAAATCAAAACATTAGCATCACTAATAACTAAAGAACAACAAAAATATTCATTATCGCAGGCAATTCATCAACAAAACACAACTGGGCACGGTTTAAAACACCAGGTGTGTGATCAAAACATGTCTCTCTCGTCCACTTTTTATCCGAACGACCAAAACAGATCTTAATAACAGATGTAAACAGCCTCTTAGAATTTAAGTGACAGTTGTTGCCAGTCGTTCTCACAGCGTTTTAATATTTTTTTTTATATTTGCTGCAATCAGTGGAGTCGCAGTTGTGCTGTGGAGAGCAGACAGACAGAGACAGAAAGATGAGAAATGGCCAGATGAGAAAACTTTTTTTGCATAAATTGACACATGAAGCATGATTTGTTAACCAATGGTGCAAATTAACTCAAAATGTTCATGTGTCCAACTACATATACAGTTATTTGCTTCATTTGCATCTGGTGAGAACCAGTAATGCATGGGTTGAACCAAAATGAGCGGGTGCCTGTGGTCACCCGTGGTTACGAGTCCTCCAAAAATATTTTTAATGAAATTCGGGTCGCGGTCGGTCGGGTCGTTTGAAATAAAGTTGCCACTTTTACTTTTAAAAAAGGTGGGCCAGGAAGCGGGTTGGGTACTATATATATAATATATATATATATATATATATATATATATATATATATATATATATATATATATATATATATATATATATATATATATATATATAGCGATTTGAGTTGCGGGCAGGTTAGTTGAAAACGTTGGTCGGGTGCGGGTTGTTTATACATTGACCCCTGTGCATCATTGGTGTAAACGCACCATAACTGTCATGCAAACTAAAATACATTTATTTGATAAACTACTGTAGCTAAGCTGGTTATATTCACTGAGGTAAAAGTTAATGATTTAATAATCATTTCTAATGGTATGTTTATTTCAGACTTGGTGGAAGTGAAAGAGAAAGGTCAAGAATGGAATGATATGAAGGACGAACATCAGGACCACAATTTTATGACTGACAGCTGCTCAGAAACTGATGAGAATTCCTCTCAAGAAAGAGTTGAAGACAACAATGTTTTTGAATGCCATCTTTGTGGTAAGACTTACTCAAAAAAAAGGCACCTAACTTATCACCTTAAGATTCACACTGGTGAGAGGCCTCACGCATGCTCCCAGTGTGAAAAGACTTTCATCGAAAAAAGTAAACTTAGGGATCACATGATGAGTCACACAGGTGAGAGACCGTTTGCCTGCCCTCAATGTGATAAAGGTTTCGTTAATAAAGCAAGACTTAATATTCACATGAAGACTCACAGTACGGATAGGCCACACATCTGCCCTCAATGTGGAAAGACTTTCACATGTAAAGCATATCTTAAGAATCACATGATAACTCACACTCACAAAGAGCTTTTCTCTTGCCCTCAGTGTGAAAAGAGTTTTTGGTATAAGAGTAACTTAAATACTCACGTGAGACGGCACACTAGTGACGGGTCATTCACCTGCTCTCATTGTGAAAAGAGTTTCTCATTTAAATCACATCTACAGGAACACATACGAGTTCACATTGGAGAGAAACATTTCAAGTGCCCTCACTGTGATAAGAGTTTTAAACAACAGAGAGCTCTTAGGTATCACATACGAGTTCATACAGATGAGAAGCCTTTCTCATGCCCTCAGTGTGATAAGAGTTTTAAAAATAAAGAAACGCTACGGTCTCACATTCGAATTCATACAGGTGAGAGACCTTTCAGGTGCCCTCAGTGTGATAAGAGTTTTACACAACAAGGAGCTCTTAGGTATCACATACGAATTCATACAGGCGAGAAGCCTTTCTCGTGCCATCTGTGTGATAAGAGTTTCATACATGCACAAGGTCTCAAACTTCATCTGGTGATTCACTCGAGTGAAAAGCCGTTTAGCTGCCATCACTGCAATAAAAAGTTTGTTTTGCCAGCGCTGCTAAAAAGGCACCTAAAGACTCATTCAGAAGAGTATTCGTGTTCTGTTTGTGAGAAGATTTTTCCATCACTCAAAAAAGTTGTTGAGCACCAAAAAACACATACAGGTGCGAAAAACCATGTGTGCTCTGTGTGTGATAAAGCCTTTCTGAGAGCCGCAAACTTAAGGCGGCACCAAAAAATCCATGAAGAAAATCCCTAAAAGTGCTCAGATGGAGGAAAGAGTTTTATTGAGTCTGTGACGCTGATCAAACACAAGTGACTGTATACTAGAGAGAAGCTGCACCGCTGTCATTCATGTTGGAGAAGTTTCAGACGATCACACAGCTGCAGATTCACAGAGAAAAGCGCTGTCTGCAAAGAGCAAACAAAGATCAACTTCAGTCTTCAGGTCCAAGCACATGGTTACCCATTTTCGGTGAAGCCAAAGCTCAAAACCTGCTTGCATTACCACCAAAAGGGAAAGCTGAATGCATGTCACCAGTGACCATAAATACCCAATGTTATCTTTACGTTATGTTTTTACATGTTATGTATGGAAATTTGACGATGGGCTGTTTAATTATTGGATGATTACATACACCTGGGGTAATAATGCAGCCACAACACGAAGCAGAGGATCGGGCTTTGAAGAGGCCAGTAAGGAAAAAGACCCAAGTGTCTTCATGATGGCTCTATTCTGGTTTATTGAGCATAATGATGACTTTGTAGATACAGTGGTGACCATCATAAAGAGATTTAGGTCTTTTTTTTACTGTCCGGACTTCAACTCACTTGTACATTCGAAGAAAAGCCTTTGACTATTGATTAACGTTACTGATGAAGTTCTGAGAAAAATGTTGAAATGAGATGTGCTGCTCTAATTGCTGCAAAAGGTGGACACACCAAATATTAAAGTTAAAAGTAACAGTACGCGTCACCTCTGATATTTGTTGTGCTTAGAGAAACCATCTTTATGTAATAAATTATTTTTTGGAAACAAAAAAGGGCAATGTTTTGTGATCTGTCAGGTGTTCTAATAATTTTGGCCAGCACTTTATATTTATGGTTTATTTGTTAAAAAAATTGTTATTTCAGTTAAACTGGGCGTAGTGATATGGAACTGTAATGCGGTCAACAGACCTGGAACTACTTCATAGGTGTGGGTTAAATGAAAAATAATGCACACTCGTAGAATCTTTCTTAACCAATGAGAGTGAAGCATTTAAAGGATTAGTCCATTTTCTTCAACAATAAATCCAGATAATGGACTCTATGCACGCTTAACTTCCGCGTTTGACCCAAGGCTGCTATTCAGTTTCCGGTACGGGATATTTAAAGTGGATTGACGGCAGAATCGCTAAAATGTACTCGGTTGTTTGCTGAATTTACCCAAATTTACAACCTGTAATTTGTGAAGAATTGTCCAGATGTGCAAACTCGAGAAAGGTTACAAGTTTTATGTGTCGTCTCTGTATAATCATTAAGATATGTTCAGCTAGCCTGTACTAGCAGAGCTTACATTGTGCTATTTTTACGATTCGAACAGCAGGCTAATCACGCTGGTAATATATTATATTACATCTTTGTTATGGTAAAGTATGTTAAAGTAATCTTAAAGTGTCAGGTAAAATAAGAGATTCATATACACATCGATTGTCAAAACATTTTTACTTGGTTATTTTTGAGTTATCCTGACACATTTGAGAATCTAAAGAACAAAGCAAAAAAGGCTTAACTATTGTAAAGTCTGTTGTAGAAATATTTTCCCCATTATTTCTTATCCCGTGTATATGTATTTAGTTTGTTGTGTGTGTGTGTGTGTGTGTGTGTGTGTGTGTGTGTGTGTTTTCTTTCTCTGAAGTTATTTTTGTTGTCATTGATATTAATTTTCCATTTGTCTTTTGCATTTGTTATTAATAAAGAATACATAAATATCGAAAATATGAGTTTCTACTGTTCTAACATTTAGCTTGTATAACCAAAGATGTTATCTTCGCTAGTACTGATAATAACAATCATACCAAATTTGTATATCAACAACAGATGAATAGCACTGTTATCAGTGCAATTTTTATCTAAAAGTATTGATAATGCAGATAAAGGGGAGAAGTTGGCATGCTTTCCAGTGAGTCGCTGTAAATGCTACACTCTAAAAAACAAACGGTGCTATATAGCACCAAAACAGTTGCTTTGGATCGTAACGATAGAAGAACCATTTTTAGTGCCATATAGCACCGGTGAAGAACCAGTGAAGCACCAGTGAAGCACCTGTGTAGAACCATATAGTGCTATGTAGAACCATATGTGGTGCTATATGGCCCCTATATGGTTCTACACTGGTGCTTCACTGGTGCTTCACTGGTGCTTCACTGGTTCTTCACCGGTGCTATATGGCACTAAAATGGTTCTTCTATCGTTACGATCCAAAGCAACTGTTTTGGTGCTATATAGCACCGTTTGTTTTTTTAGAGTGTATGACACAGCAGTGGTGGCTAGAAGTTCGGTCCTCCCGTCTTTAAAAATATACTTTCATACGTTTAAATGTCATTATGGTATTAAGTGTGGAGTATAAGTTATTTCTATGTAAAGTAAACAAGCATCAACAAAATTTGCTGTGTTATTTTGGCTGTTTGGGCAACCGACGGTCCTTAATATCATAGCGCTCTATGACTGGCGGAAGTAGTCCAGCATCCTGAGATATCACCGGAAACACGTCAAGCGCTGCCGTGCATAGAGTCCATTTACTCACCACCATGTCATCCAAAATGTTGATGTCTTTCTTTGTTCAGTCGAGAAGAAATTATGTTTTTTGAGGTAAACATTGCAGGATTTTTCTCATTTTAATGGACTTTAATAGAACCCAACACTTAATACTTAACTCAACACTTAACAGTTTTTTCAATGAAGTTTCAGAGGACTCTAAACGATCCCAAACGAGGGATAAGGATCTTATCTAGCGAAACGATTGTCATTTTTGACAAGAAAAAAATTCACTTTTAAACCACAACTTCTCTTCTATCTCAGGTTCCGAAAAGCGCCAGCGCGACCTCATGTAATTGTGTAATGACGTAGAAAGGTCAAGTGTTACATATATGAAACGCACATTTGCAGACCATTTTAAACAATAAACTTACACAAAGACATTAATTATTGTCATTCCACATACAACAATGTCTGAACGGTCCTCTTTCAACACACTTGTAAACACTGGGGCGTAGTTTCGCATTCGTCCTCTGTGACCTCTTGACGTGATGATGTATTGCATGAGGCGCTTTTTAGAACCGGCTATAAACGAGAAGTTGTGGTTTAAAAGTGCATATTTTTATTTTTCTTGTCAAAAAAGACCCTTATGCCTCGTTTGGGATCATTTAGAGTCCTTTGAAACTCAACCTTTGAAAATTTTTTTTTAAGTATTAAGTGTTGGGTTCTATTAAAGTCCATTAAAATGAAAAAAATCCTGGAATGTTTACCTCAAAAAACATAATTTCTTCTCGACTGAACAAAGAAAGACATCAACATATTGGATGACATGGTGGTGAGTAAATTATCTGGATTTTTTTTAAGAAAATGGACTAATCCTTTAACATCTCTGTGGTATAAAGTATAATCATTTGCCACTTAAAGGTCCAGTGTGTAGATGTTTATCTGGGTCTAGCGGTGAACTTGTGATTTGCAAACAGCAGCTCAGTCCACAGCTCACCCCTCTCTTTTGAAGCGCATAGTGAAGCTATTGTAGCCACCACAGGACAAACACGTCAAGTTTGTGTGACATCATAGTTACAAAATATCTTCATTTGTGTTCATCAGAAAAAATAAATTCATACTGGTTTAGAACAACATGACAGAATTTTCTTTTTGGGTGACCCTTTAACAAAGGATAATAAATGTTGAAAAATAATATTGTTCATTGTTTGTCATGTTATCAAATTAATTTACTAATGTTAGCAAATACACCTTTACTATAAAGTGTTACAATGTTTCTAATCATACGTGTTTTCTTTGCAGTATTCAAGGTCTAAGGAACATTACAACTTCTTTGTTATTTTGACCAGTAGAGATGCGCAATATACAGAAATTACCGTAATATTTCAAATGTGCATATTACAATGTGGGTATGGCAATGGTTTGCAATAAATAGTACCTTGCACATGAATGTTAGTTGGGATATGTGTGCGTATGCAAATACACATAATATTGTTTGTTTGTTTGCGTTGTTAAAATGTCTGATTTGTTTTATTTAACACTAAAACATGTTTACCTCAGAAGGTTTTGTGATGCTTTCATTTCCCTGAAATATGAATCCTATGTTGATTATTAGAATGTATAAAATATATATGATTGGAATTGAAATAACAAAAACAAAATAACCTTATTGGATATAGTTTACGGCATTATTTAGCATCCATCAATATCGCACAGTCCTATTGAACAGTTGTCCTTATTTTATTTTCTGCAGATAAGAACAACATTTTTGTTTGGTCTTTGAAAAAAAGGTTTTCTGATTTTCACAGAATGAAACAAAAAGATAATTTTGCCTACACAAATACCCATAAATAGTATATTCAAATAAATAAAAAATATATAATATATAATGTAATGTATAATGTGTAT